>NC_133333.1:206599404-206759404 GCF_042186555.1 Aquarana catesbeiana | reverse complement strand
CCCATCCTCAATTCAGTACTACCATCTAAACCTGAAGTTGTATTCCAGAAAGCAAAAGACCTTAGAATTAGAAACTGTGGTGCTTGTCCTTTCATGACACACCGAAAAAAATAAGTTATGGGATCCGACGGCTGGAACCACAAAATCGGTCAGTTAATTAATTGTGGCACCTCCCACTTGGTCTACGGTCTAATTTGTCTATGCGGTTTACAGCATGTCGGACGTACAACACGTCCTTTGAGGACAAGATTTAGCGAGCACAAATGCAGCATCATCAATAGTAATACACACCATCAGTCCATGAATAATAAGAAAAACCATAACTACTCAGTACCCAGGCATTTCAGAGAACACCACAATGGAAACCTAATAGGTCTTAAAGTGTTTGGCATTGAAGCAATCAAAAAAGACGATGATATGGGAAGGAGATTCAAGAAACTGTAGACAAGAATCTTTCTGGATTTTCTCTCTCGGGTCAATGGTTCCTGTTGGAATGAATGAGGACTTGGAAATCCACGGAATAATTTAGATACGAAACCAGTACCAGCATGCATCATCATCATTTCCCGCTCTGAGCACTCCCCACTTGCCCCTGTCCCATTTGCTTATTTAATTTAATCTCATTATTTTTATTATATTTATTTTTATTTTAATCTTATTTTGTTTGTATTTTTATTTTCATTTTTATTTGTATTTTATTTTATTTTTATTTTCTTTTTCATTTTAATTTTAATTTTATTTTCATCTATATGTATACATGTGTGTGTATACACACATATATGTGTACATATTATTTATTTATTTATTTTTTGCCACATTATCCCAGCTTTCCATATGTCACCCAGATGGGCAGGGACTTTTTGGTTTCACTTTGGCTCCACTCTCACTCGAGTCCCCCTGCCTCACACACCCCCTGTGTGCCCGCAGACTAGAGCCGCCTATGTGTGTTTTTTCCGTCCCACACGGCACACACCAGACCGGCTCGTTCACTGCAAGGACTCCGCCGGCGCATCCCCTGTCTTCGGGAGCTGACAGGAGTCCGGTCATGTGTTCGCCTTTGGAGCGCATGACCACGCCCACTCCCTTGACGGCGTGCATTCCAATGTCGGTCACACCCCCTCCTTTCAAGGTCATCACATGTACACACAGCCCGCGCTCAGCCCGCCCCCAACCGGCTTATAACTCACAAGCATGTCCTCCTCATCCTGACATTCACCTATGTTTGAGGCAGAGAGACAGCTTCAGACACACACGGCTCCAGCATTGTATGAAGAGATATCTTCCCTCTTCCATCCTCCTAGAGCACAGGACTGCCTTCTCCCCCTAGGACGTACACAGGCTGCAGCCTCTCCTCCATCCAGCCCGTGAGACAGGTCAGGTATCCAGTCTCTTCACTAACTCTGCATCATGCTATGAAGTTTCATTTGTCTGCCTACCAGTGTCCTGAGGGATCCCTCCCAGGTCACCTCCCTGGTTTCCCCCTGGTTTTTTCAACACTGTGCCTTCCCCCTCTTTAGGTCCACCCCACAGTCTCACATCAACAATTCAAAGGAGAACACACATACCGTTAACATACCACATAGGTAGGTGTGTTTACACATCTAGTTACCAGTCCGTCATCTCCCTCCCCTTTTTTTTTTTCTATTCATATAGATATATATATATATATCTATATATATATAGATATATAGATATATATTTTTTTATATTTATATTTTTATGTTTCTACTTTGTTGCTTCAATGTTCACTATCGATTAATCATATATGGTTTTCATAGACACTGCATCTTTTATCATTTTTATGTATATATACGTGATTTCCATCTATCATATTTATTTAAATTCATTATATATCTCCTGTCTGTATTGTGTTGCATATACTTGCCATATGCTCCATACTATATTTTTATATATATATATATATATATATATATATATATATATATATATATATATATATATATATATATATATATTATATTTTTGATCTCTGTTCCACCTAGAACGTTTGAACGTGGACTGGTATGGAACTCAGAATAACTAACTATTCATCACAGGCTACACCTCCCACCCAGCCATTCCTTTTTATGTACATATGTTGGCCTACCGGCATATACAGACTGTGCCCTGGTTCTCAAGGCTCTGATGAAGAGGTTATCTTCGAAACGCGTCAGCCGATTTTAAACACTCACCTTAACAAAAACCAATTTTTTCCTTTTTTTGCATATTTTGTCACCTGTTTGCATGAAACATAGTATTGGTATTATTTATTTATTTGTTTTTATTTCATTATATATGAATAAATTATACACACTTTGATGTGAGCAATTGATCACGCGCCCTCCATCCACCCTTCTCCATATAGTCTTACTCTGACCACCCAGTCAGAGTCAGTTTGGGCAGCGGGACACACAATACTTTCAGTTCCTCTATAGTTTACAATACTACCAGTCCAAACCCAACACACCCTCACAAGCGCAGGAGTAATCTTTCCTTGTCCACATTTTGCATCACCCCCTCCCCTCATGGCTGTTGAAGGACGGCTAATTTAAGGCAAGGGATGCCTCCCTGCCACAAAAAGGAGATCATACTGTCTATTGACTTAAAAATAGACTTTGGAATCCACACTGGAGAGTTCCTGAGGGTGTATAATAGTAAGGGTAGGATCTTTATTTTAATCAGGTTTATTTTCCCAATGAGGGATAAGGGGAGATTTTTCCAGGTGTGAAATTTCTTAGATATAATGGCAAGCAACAGGGAAACATGTAGGCTAATGAAATCCTTCACTGAGTTTGTAATTAGGAGTCCCAGGTACTTGATTCGCGTTACCCATTGCAGAGGATTGTTGGGGTCTGCCTGTCTAGGTACTGTATGGAATGTAAGGGAAGTATTTTGGACTTAGTCCAGTAAACCTTGAGACCAGAGACCACAGTAAATCGCCCTTTGTAGTGATAGCGCAGCTTGCAGAGAGGGCCCAGTATCAATAATGAATAGAACTAGGTCATCTGCATAAAGAGCTGTGGTTTCAGTAAGGGTACCCACACTGATCCCCCGGATTTGGGAGGAGGAGTGCAGTGCAATTGCCAGGGGTTCCATAACCAATGCAAATAAACCTGGTGAAAGGGGGCAACCCTGTCTCATGCCTCTGGACACTGGAAAGGTGCCCGACACCCCACCATTAAAACGGAGGGCCGCTACTGGATGGTCATATAGCAATGATATCCATTTGAGGAATATAGGACCAAACCCCATGCGTTGCAATACATGGGTCATATATCCCCAATCAATGGAATCAAAGGCCTATTCCAGGTCAAAAAACACCAGAGCCCTCCCCCCCCCCCCCCAATGACGTCTCCTTATCTATCTGAGTATTGGTATACACCCTCCGGAGATTAATATCTGTAGCCTTTTTAGGCACGTTCCCGATCTGGTCAGGTGATACTAAGTGGTGCAGAAATTTCATCAACCTATTAGCTACCATTTTGGTAAGTATTTTTAGATCCATATTTAACAGTGCTATAAGCCTAAAGGAGGAGCAGAAGAGAGGGTCCTTGTCAGGTTTGGGGAGTAACACCACATGGTCTTCATAAAAGGAGGTGGGTATTATGATCCCTGTTTCAAAACATACCCCATAGAGTTGTAGAAGTCTGGGAGATAAAATATCTATATATTGTTTGTACCACTCTGCGGGAATTCCATCAGGGCCTGGCGATTTACCATTAGGGAATGAGGCAATAGCAGTCGCCAATTCTTTATCAGTGAAGGGTGCCCCAAGGCCCTCCGCCACCTCCCCAGGCAACTCCAGTATCTGAAGGGGGTCCAGCAGGTCTGTCAGAACCCAACAGTCATACGTTGGGATAGCAGAGTAGAGTTCTGAATAGTAAGAAAGAAAAGCCTCCATGATACCTTCTCTATCCCTCACAAGGGTACCCTCCAACTAATAGATGCAGGGGATGGCTGTATGTGCCCGAGGATCAGCAGTCAGGTAGGCCAACAGTTTCCCATTCTTGTCACCCTTCTCAAATCGTTCCTCAGCTCTGTGTTTAAAAGTGCATTGTGTAAGGTTTTGAAAATGAACCAATAAGGCCTGTCTGGCCATTTGCAGCTCAGTTAGGCAGGGGGGGCGAGGGGTGAGCATCGGAATGGGTCTTTGCACATTGTAATTCATGAGCCTGAAGCGCCTCTGATTCTGAATTTCTCAGCTCTGGCGGCTTTGATGGCTGATACATATATCCCACAAGTTGATGCCTTGAACGCATTCCAGACTATGGGCCATGTCTGCCGAGCCCTCATTGATATCATAATATTCCTTCATATGTGGAGAGACCTGTGCCTCAACCAAGGATTCAGTCAACCCATTGCAGCCTCCAGATCCCACGACTGCCGCCCGCGGTGAGACTCAGCATTACCTGCAAGGGGGTATGGTTCCGTGAGCCCCCCAGCCAGATAACAGGCCTCCGCAATCTGGGGCAACAGAGCTGGGTTGGCAAAGGCCAAATCAATACGGGAGGAGGTATTAACGTGGAAAAGATAGGAGTAACCTCTCTCGCCAGGATGTTTCCACCACCACACCTCCTCCAGGGCCGCTGAGTCCGCCCAGTGCCCAAGCTCCATGTTCTGCACCCGGGTCAGGTTAGAGGTGTCCAGTGCATAATCTAGGATGTTATCAAAATCCCCAGCCACAAGCAATTTCAGTGGGCCAAAAGTGGCAACCTTTTCCAGGACCTGGTATAGCACCACACATTTGAAAGGGGGTGGAACATATATGTTTGCTATTGCCAGTAGCTGGGATTCAATTGCAAGGACCACTATTACATATTTCCCATTGAGATCAATCACCGCATGTGACATTAGTGCGGCTCCGGCCAGTCACAGAGCCGGAGTCCGCAAATCCGGAAGCAAAACGGATGAAGATGGAAGCGGCTACAGTGCTGACATCTTGGCACTGAAAAAACTTTGTTTTAAGGTAAGTTTAACATAATGTGCTAGTATGTAATGCATACTAGCACATTATGACATTACTTTGCAGGGTAAGAAAAAAAAAAAAACAACAACGTTCAGCGGTTTACAACCACTTTAATAATTTGCATAATGAACACATTAACAATTACAATAGACATTCATTTCTGTTATTTTGGAATCTACTTGACTGTAACCCAGACTCTCACTAAAGAACATGAAGACAAAGGGGTATAATTCTAAATCAGAGAATCTGACCAAACATGCTCTGCAAGTGAATCTTTCAATTACTGTACATGGCAGTGACTATGATATATAACAGAAAAGGAAAACATTCAAATACAAAGTTAGTGATGAAATGATAACCATAGTGAAGCTGAAAAGGAACCTGATGCTAGATTTTGTGTAATACTCGTTAAGCAGGATGATTGACAAAATATTTGTTTAATTCGGTACATAGAATAATGGTCAAGAACCCAATGTGTGATTCCTCCCCCCTCCCTCTGCTTGCTGACACTGCATAATTCGAGCACTCACACAACCATGGCTGCCCGATCTGCTCCTTCCCCTGCATCCTCATTGGCAGGGAGAAGAGCGAGTTGCAGGAAGGACTCCATCAGGACTCTCAGTTACTGAAAAAACTGACTGATTTCTCCCATCCTTAGGACAGGAGAACCAGCCTGTAAATTCTAAGAGATGCCAGACCAGAGCAGTCAATAGCAGGGGCAGGACAGCAAGAGGAGGCTGGGGAACCCCACAGTGGCAGAACACCAGGGCCCGGAGGCAAGACAACCTTTGCAACCCTGATAGTTCTCCCACTGCTTTGGATCCTTATATTTTCTTGGTATGCTGGTGACAAATATCTCTTGTTTTCTGCCACCCTGGGGGGCCCCAATACAGTAGAAAGGGATCTCACTGCAGAACATGTGAAATTGTGGGATCGTAGTAAAGGGCCCCAGTATATATTTATATATCTATCTATATCTATCTATATATATATATATATATATATATATATGCATTTTATAGTTGCCCCCCTACTTTTGTCCCTGTCCCCCCATGTGCCCCCCTAAATATGAAAGCTGGAGACGCCACTGCAAGAACCTTGTAGAGTGAACTATTATAAATGGTGGAAAAACAAGGAGCTATCAGCTCCAAACCTGTGCTATTGTAAAATAACAAAAAAGACAGAAGAAAATGTAGGAAGGTAGAAGAGTGAGAGCTGCTGAGGCATCTGCATCCCCCAACTCAGTTATCCAGTGAAAAATATTGTATCCATGGCTGCCAAGTTTTCTCAAACTTAGTTTGATTTTTATGGAGGGTGCAAGGTAAACTATCATTGATCATGATCCCATTTAAATTTGAGATAGTCACATAGAGGCCCCTAGTGGTGGGGATGGATTTCACTGCAGTCTGGCTCCAGGTGGCGACCCCCAGGGCCTCCCAGCTCACGCTCACAGTAGACTACAGGAAGGTAGAGAGGAAGCAGCAGACTGCGACAACAAAGGTTAGTCAGGAGATAGCCAAAGGTCGGGGCAACAAGCAGGTAAGGATAGTCAAGGAACACGCCAAGGTCAGGATATGAAGCAGACGAGGGCAATCAAGAACAAGCCAAGGTCGGAAAATGGAATCAGACATAGAACACACAGAAAGGAGCACATGGAAGCCAAACATACAGTATTGATCAGCAGGGTTGGCTTGTAGTGCACAGGTTAATATAGTGTTCCCTGATAGGGGCTGGGGTGGAGCCATGCTTTGAGGAGAGATTACTTAAGCAGCCAGGTGAGAGAGGCTGGTCTCTAAGCTGAACACATTGAGCGTTAAGATGACAGACATACATTACTGCAGATCCATGACAGGGGGCAGTAATTTAATTAGGATGCTCGGTCAGAGAGAATCTTGGTGGGTGTATGAATTGGGAACTTTAGTTCCTAGGGGTCTCAACAAGGAGTTTGATCTCAATTGTTTTTTGGCTAATTTTTAAACTTATTATTTTCAATATACTCTCAATAATTTTAATTTTAATTGTTTTAGCATATTAACATCACAAGCAAGCCCATTGGTTGCAAGAACTTACTAATGCGCTTTATAAGGTTCTTAATTAATACAGAATCTTGCGAGCTACCAGTTCAATAAACTAAGAATCCAAACAGACAACCCTCATATGTGAGGAAATGTCTTAATTGCTTTCAGCTGCTAGCACCAGACACACTCCCATGAACTGTGTTGAACTAAAATGAAATAAAATAAACTTGTGCCGTGCTGTGTCTACCTCTGTATAATTACTATTAACAGATGTGCCAATGCATAAAGTGCAAATGCCAGTGATAATGAATCAAGATAATGTGACAATTAATGTACTGAATAGTATGTGACCACTATATATACGTATCTCTATTGGAAATCTTAAACAACCAATATGATACCAAAATGTAAGTGCTGAAACACAAAGGTACCTATGTACTAATACATAAATGATTACCGTAAGTATATTTCAAATATTAATTCACTTCAAACAATCTGATATAATGTCCTGTGTTTAAAGACACAATCTACAGTGCAAATAAAATATTAATACATGGATATAAACCATAAATGAATAAAAAACTGGTACAGATGTTATAAATAATAATACAGTCCAAATTAATTTGATATAGTTTCCAGTGCTCCAAAACTAAATCCACAGTGACTTGTGGCAGTACTTCACAGATGGAAATTTTCAGTGACTTTCAGTGATTCCACACACATGCTCCCCCCTGTGTGTCTGTGCTCACCTCAAAGATTTTGACCACACATCTAAGTTTGATCAAAATATGCAGTAGAACCAACACTGGGTTCAGGGTTAGTGGACTCTGTGGAACACCAATCTCTTCACTGTGGGTGTCCTTTTTAAGTATATACAAAGAAAGGCTCAATAACGTTTTAAACTCCGGTTTAATAAAACAATTTGTATATCATACTCACATCTTAGAGGTGCTACCAGCGCACCACTCTATACATGCCATGGAAAAAACAATAATCCCAATCCGACAGGTGTTTTTATTATGCCTATAGTCGCCTCGCTGAGAGATCAGCGTCTCAGTTGGCTTCTCCTCCATCCTAGCCCCTCCCCAACACGTATTCGACACAGGGCTTGTCACATGTCTTCATCAGGGGGATTCTGGGGAGAAGACACGTGACCAGCCCTGATTTTAACATCCCCCTGATGTCTTCATCAGGGGGATTCTGGGGAGAATCTCCCTGATGAAGACATGTGACAAGCCCTGTGTCAAATTTTATAGAGACATTTGAAATGCGTGAATCTATCCATTCTACATGTAGGGGGTTGGCGGGATAGAGGGGGTGGCGCCCATGCGCCCTTAATGGACGGGCCGCCCCTGGTGCCACTCCATACAGGAGTTAAGACAGGAGTCTTCTAACCTGTAAGTAACATCTTAAATTTCCTATAAGTAATTGTATTGTAACTGGGAAATGAGTGCTAGCATGGTTGAAGGTTTTGCTCAGTGCACAGTGTGCCACATGTATGCAAACTTGGTGCAACAGCTCCAGGATGGATACCGCTGTGACAGATGTGAACAGGTTGCCCTTCTAGAAGCTCACATTAGAGATCTGGAGGAGCAAGTTGCAACACTGGGCAGAAAGGACAACCTTGAAAGGGGTCCTCTGCTCGCTGAGCAGGTGGTCAGTAGGGTTGATGTGGAGGGTGGAGGGGCAAGTCAGGATTATCAGATAGGAAGATGGGTTAATGTAGTTAGAGGGAGTGGAAGGGGCTCGCCGAAAAGGAAGGCCAGGCCTGTATTTGTGCATCAAAACAAATTTGCCAAGTTGGGTAAAGATGTGGAGGTGGCAAACACAAAGGTGGCAGCCCTAGATGTCACTGCTACCCCTAACAGCCGGGAGAGCAGCCCATCTAGTAGAGGTGGTGAGGGGAGTGCAGGTAGACCTAGACAGTTGATTGTTATAGGGGATTCTATAATCAGAAGGACTTATAGAATAATTTGTCGCCAGGATCGCCTCAACTGAATGGTTTACTATTTCTGTCAGACTTCCACGTAGCAGACAGGTGAGCCCGATGTAGCAGGGGGAGGCCTCCCTTACGTATCTGGTTCCCGGCCCCTGGTAGTATGGACAGGAGGCACGGGAGCACAGAATGGTATGAGAGCCTGGCGGGTTAGCTGCAGGAGGATCCCGGTAAAGGTGGTTATAGAGATCCCCAGTCAACTGAAGCACAGGCAGCAGGTGCAGAGCAGGAGTGGAGCAGGCAGATCGGGTCACAGGCAGAGGTCGGCAACAGGTGGGCAACGTAGTACAGAGGAGCAGGCAGATTCGTAGTCAGGACAGTCCGGGATCAGTGGCAGGCAGCAAGCAAGGAGAATCAAAGACAGGCCGGCGTACGCCCCCGAACACATACACGCCCCCGCACACCGGCATCCGCGGCGGCGCGCACGGGAACGCACGCGCTGACGCGCCCCAACGCACCGCGGTGCTCACCAACAGCGCGTCTGCCCAAGGGAGCTCTCTGACAGTGCCCCCCCCTCAAGGGCAGCCTCCGGATGTCCAACTGTGCCAATCTGGAGGCGTGAGTACTCCTGAAAGTCCTCAGAAGCTCTTCGGCATGTAAGTTGCCCTCTGGCTCCCAGGAGTTATCCTCTGGTCCGTACCCCCTCCATTTGATCAGGTACTGCAACTGGTTGCGTCTCTTCCTGCAATCCAAGATAGCCTCCACTTCGAATTCTTCTTTGTTATCGACAATTATGGGTTCCGGTGGGTCAGTACTTCGGCCAGCAAAGGTGTTGGGTATAACAAGTTTCAACAATGAAATGTGGAAGACCGGATGAATCTTCAGGGTACTAGGTAAGTTGAGTTCGTAGGCCACATTGTTAATTCTCTTTTTGACTGAGAACGGACCCATGAAGTTGGGGCCCAATTTTCTTGAAGGGCAGGCCATTCTTACATTGGTCGTGGACAACCAAACCTGGTTGCCAGGTTCCAGGATGAGCTCTCCCCGCCTCTTCCTGTCAAACATCTTCTTATTATACTCTTGGGTCTTAGCCATGGTTTCCTGTAAGAGTTTGTTGTTAGAAAGAAAGAAGTCCATGGTCTCAGAGACCGCAGGGATCGCACATTCGGGTAAAGACCTGGGCAGAAAGGACGGGTGGAAGCCGTAATTGGCAAAAAAAGGTGTTTGCTTAATGGCCGAATGTAAAGAGTTGTTATAGGAGAACTCAGCAATTGGCAGAAGAGAGACCCAGTCGTCCTGTGAGAAAGATGAAAAACAACGGAGGTATTGCTCCAAAGTTTGATTAGTTCTCTCCGTCTGCCCATTCATCTGGGGATGTTAAGCAGAGGAGAGTGCCAGCTCAATTTCCAGGGAATCACAGAGAGCTTTCCAGAATGGAGAGGTGAACTGAACACCACGATCAGATATGATATTTGATGGGACTCCGTGCAGCCTGACAATTTCTTTAATGAAGACCCTTGCTGTCTCCATGGCCAAAGGCGTGCCCTTCATAGGCAGAAAGTGAGCCATCTTGGTTAACCTGTCTACGAGGACAAAGATGGTAGAGAAGCCTTCTGCCTGGGGAAGCTCTACAATAAAATCCATTGATATCATCTTCCACGGTCTTTCCGGGACGGGTAATGGTTTTAGCAGACCCCAGGCTCTAGTCCAGCTATTTTTGCTCCGAGCACAGGTAGTACAAGATTCTACATAGTTCTTGCAATCGTTTGCCAACAGAGGCCACCAAAATGTGCGCTGCACTAATTCAGTCATCTTAAGCACACCGAAATGTCCGGCCATCTTGTGATCATGGCAGAGCTCTAGCACTGCCACCCTCAAATCTTCAGGGACCACGATTTTACCCTTGTGCCAAAAAAGACCATTCTGGGCCCTCACTTCCTCTCCAGAAATTGGGGTCCAATTTGAAGAGGCTTGTTTTATGCGGGATAGTAGATCCACTTGGAGTAAAAGAAAATTTCCGGATGGAAGAATAGCGTCCGGATGCACAGGTTTGCCGGAATCAGGGAACATGTGGAAAGAGCATCCGGCTTGGTATTTTTGGAACCAGGTCTGTATGTTATATGGAACTGAAATCTGGAGAAAAATAGGAGAAAAATAGGGCCCACCTTGCTTGCCGAGGTTTCAGTCTCTTGGCTGTTCGGAGATACTCCAGATTTTTATGATCCGTATAGACCAGAATGGGATGTGCTGCACCCTCCAGTAAATAACAGTAAATAACACCACTCCTCCAAAGCGGACTTGATGGCCAGAAGCTCCCGATCACCAACATCGTAATTTCTCTCCGCTGAAGAGAGTTTGTGGGAGAAAAAGGCCACTGGGTAGAGAAGGGCCTTTGGACCTTGCCGTTGGGACAGAACAGCTCCGACTGCAACCTCTGAAGCGTCCACTTCGAGGACGAATGGTAGAGCAGGATCTGGGTGTTTTAAGATTGAAGCAGAAGTGAACAGCTCCTTGAGTTTTTCGAAGGCAGATTGTGCCTTAGGGGACCACTGGAATCGATTCCCTTGTTTGGTTACTTCGGTGATGGGGGCAATTATTGCAGAGAAGCCCCTAATGAACTTCCTGTAAAAGTTCGAGAAGCCAATGAACCTTTGAACCCCTTTCTTATCGGAGGGAGCGGGCCACTCCAGAATGGCTGATACCTTTTGCGGATCCATTTTTATACCTTCAACAGAAATGATTAGGCCTAAAAACTGGATACTTTGAAGTTCGAATTGGCATTTTTCTGGTTTAGCGTAAAGTCCATGCTGCCTGAGAAGAGTTAACACATTTCTGACGTGCCTGCGATGATCGGAGACTGAGGAGGAAAAGATCAGAATATCGTCTAGATAGACAATAACATATAGATCCAAGAAGTCACAGAAAATGTCATTGACAAAATGTTGGAACGTAGCAGGTGCGTTGCACAGGCCGAAGGGCATAACAAGGTATTCGTAATGCCCGAATCTGGTGCGAAAAGCTGTCTTCCACTCATCTCCTTCCCGAATACGGATCAAGTTGTAGGCACCACAGAGATCTAACTTGGTAAAGATTACTGCGGATCCCAATCTCTGGAAGAGTTCAGGCACTAAAGGTAGAGGGTAACGGTTCTTGATTGTTACTTTGTTCAGTTCCCGATAATCAATACAAGGACGTAAGGAATGGTCCTTTTTCTCCACGAAGAATATACCAGCCCTGGCCGGAGAGGTAGATGAGCGGATAAATCCTTTCTTCAGGTTCTCATCGATGTATATTTTTAGAGTGTCCAACTCCTGCTCTGTTAGTGGGAAAATCCTCCCAAAGGGAACTTCTGCTCCAGGTAATAGCTTGATTGGGCAATCGTAAGGCCTGTGGGGAGGTAAAGTCTCTGCTCCTTTTTTACTAAAAATGTCCAGAAAGTCCCAATAGGGTGCAGGGACCACCTGTTGTAACTCGGATTCAGTATCTAAACAGAGTAATTGGGTAGATTCAGCAGGATTTGTATGTAGGCAGTGTTGCCGGCAATAATCAGAAAAGAACTTGACTTCTCCACTAGACCAGTCAATGCTGGGGTTATGGGCCTGCAACCATAGCATCCCCAGTATGATGGGAAAAAGAGGAGAGGAGATGGCATCCAGGCGCAGGAGTTCTTGATGGTTAGGGCCCATGGTGGCTAACAAAGGGATGGTTTCCTGCGTGACGGGACCGGAACGAAGAGGGGAGCCATCAGCGAGATGTACAGAAAGTCCCCGAACTTTAGACTGGAGAGGGATGTGATGGTTGGCAGTGAAGGTCAGGTCAATGAAACAGCTGCAGGCTCCTGAATCAATTATGACTGTAGCTGGAATAATCTTTCCTGGAACCTGTAAGGTGATAGAGAGAGCAAGATGATTAGCAGGTTTAGAGAGAGCAGATGCACAAATTGAAGAGATTGGCAGAGACTTAAGCGACTTACGTGTCTTGTTTGGGCAAGACCTCACGTAGTGTCCAGGCTCCCCGCAGTACATACAGAAGTTGTTAACTCTTCGGTGTTGGCGTTCTTCTGGATTGAGAGAGGGACGGAGCAGACTGAGTTGCATTGGTTCGGAGGTATCAAGAACCGGTGTGGCCGGTGGCGGGAAGGACTGGCTGGGAGAGCTTGGAACCTTGGGTAACATCCAGGTAGGGCGGAATTGGCTGGTAGACCTCTCGGAGCGATGCTCTCTGAGGCGTCGGTCGATCTGGATAGACAGATTGATGAGTTCATCCAGGGTTTGGGGTACACCGACACGTGCTAACTCATCCTTCAAAGGATCAGACAATCCCATGCGAAATTGATAACGTAAAGCCGCATCATTCCAACCAGTGTCGGAGCTCCACCGCCTAAATTCCACCACATAGTCCTCTGCGGCTCTACGCCCCTGTTGAAGGGCGTGCAAGGCGGCTTCGGCAGTCGTTGTCACCTGGGGGTCCTCATACAACTGGGACATGATAGTAAAGAAAGCATCAAGGTTGTCCAGCGCTCCAGATTTCTGCTCCAGGAGGCGGTGAGCCCAGGTCTGTGGTTCACCAGACAAGAGGGAGATTACGAAGCCCACCTTGGTTGCCTCCAGGGAAAAAGTGCGAGGTTGCAGGGCGAAGTATAGTTCGCAGGCATTGCAAAAGGCCCAGAATTTACTGCGGTCCCCGGTAAATCTTTCGGGTACGGGTACCCTAGGCTCTGGAGGTAGCATAACTACTGAGGGTGCAGCTGGCACTCCGGCAGATGAATCGGCTTGCGGACGGGTTGGAGCCGACAGGACTTGGACTTGTTCTTCCAACCTTGTGTAGCCTTCCTGGAGGCTCTTCACAGCTTGTGTGAGACCCGCCAGGTGTCTACACAGTTCCTCCATGGGGGAGGTTCCCTGCTCGGGCTCAGACATGGCTGTCCGATACTGTCAGACTTCCACGTAGCAGACAGGTGAGCCCGATGTAGCAGGGGGAGGCCTCCCTTACGTATCTGGTTCCCGGCCCCTGGTAGTATGGACAGGAGGCACGGGAGCACAGAATGGTATGAGAGCCTGGCGGGTTAGCTGCAGGAGGATCCCGGTAAAGTTGGTTATAGAGATCACCCGTCAACTGAAGCACAGGCAGCAGGTGCAGAGCAGGAGTGGAGCAGGCAGATCGGGTCACAGGCAGAGGTCGGCAACAGGCGGGCAATGTAGTACAGAGGAGCAGGCAGATTCGTAGTCAGGACAGTCCAGGATCAGTGGCAGGCAGCAAGCAAGGAGAATCAAGGACAGGCCGGTGGTCAGAAGATCAGGTACAACAGGAAACAGGAAGCAGGTGCAGGGATACAGGGAGCTGAAGATCGGACAGCACCGAGCCCCCTGTGCAGACGGCCTAAATAGGCAGATTGGCACCAAAATCCAGGCGCGCGTGCACGCCAACGCACACCGGCGCACGCCCCCGCACACACGCACGCGCCCACACACCAGCACCCGCGGCGGCGAGCACGGGAACGCGCGCGCCGACGCGCCCCAACGCACCGCGATGCTCACCAACAGCGCGTCTGCCCAAGGGAGCTCTCTGACAATTTCCCTGGTGCTAGGGTTCGGCATGTGGTGGACCGGGTGGATAAATTACTGGGAGGGGCTGGGCATGACCCAGCTGTCTTGGTCCACGTTGGAACCAATGACAGTATACATGGAAGGTGGAGGCTACATAAGAATCAATTTAAAGAACTAGGCTGCAAGTTGAAGGGAAGGACCTCCAAGGTGATATTCTCTGAAATATTGCCTGTGCCATGCGCAACACAGGAAAGGCAGGGGGTGATTAGAGAGCTGAATGCATGGCTAAAGACCTGGTGTAGGGAAGAGGCATTTGGGTTTCTAGAGCACTGGGCTGACTTTTTATTGGGGTGCAACCTATATGCTAAAGACAGTTTGCACTTGAATGGAAGGGGGTCTGCTGTGCTGGGGGAGAGGTTTATGGGAAGGCTGGAGGAGTATTTAAACTAGGATTGAGGGGGGAGGGTGAACTAGAATTACATCGGGCAGACAGGTCAGTTAGGGGTCAGACATTAATGGAGGGTGGAATGGGGATAGATGGTGGGGGGTTATGGCAGGTGACAAGAAATTTCCCATGTTGCAAACAGCCATTGGAAACTATAGTGCCATTTGTACTACTAAAAATGATATGAAAAACACCAGAGCAAAATGTAATAATGCATTAAAGTGTTTGTACACCAATGCCAGAAGTCTGCCAAGCAAAATAGGTGAGTTGGAAGCTATGGTGCATGAGGAGAGCTATGATGTAATCGATATTGCTGAAACTTGGCTTCAATCCTCACATGACTGGGCTATTAATATTCCAGGCTATGCACTCTTTCGGAGAGAGACAGGGTAAAAAGGAAAGGTGGTGGGGTCTGTCTCTATGTGAGAAGTGATCTCAAAGCAAGTGTGAAAGAGGACCTGGTTGATGGAGAGTGTGATGAGTCTGAAGCATTATGGGTGGAACTGCATATAGATGGGCGTAGTTCAATGTTAATCATTGGAGTTTGTTATAGACCACCCAATGTTAGTGAGGAGGTGGAGACTCAGCTTCTTACACAGATGGAAAGGGCTGCAAGGGCTGGGACAGTGATAATAATGGGCGATTTTAACTACCCAGAAATTGACTGGAGTAATGGCACTGCTGGGACAGTTAAAGGGCAAAAATGTATAAACCTATTACAGGACAATTTTATGGTCTAGTTTATTGAGGCTCCAAATAGGAATGAAGCTCTGTTGGACCTGGTAATCTCAAACCATGCAGAGCTTATTACTAATGTCCAGATAAAGGAACACCTGGGTAGCAGTGATCATAACATGATTTTATTTGATGTTAGCTGTAAACAAGTAATACATACGGGAAAGATAAAAACACTTAACTTCAAGAGAGCAAATTTTCCAAGGATGAGGGCTGCTCTCCAGGATTTAGACTGGGAGGGAATATTTGCATTGATAAACACAGAACAAAAATGGGAATTCTTCAAAAAGACTGTTTGGGACCTCACTGCAAAGTATATTCCCATGGGCAATAAGTTTAAAAGGCTAAAAATAAAACCTATTGTCAGAGGGTTAACACAGTCAGAGCCTGTCAGTATCGGCGCGTCCCGGTGCGCCTGCGCGGTAGAGCTACACATCAGCACGTACGGGCACACGATCGGCGGGTACGAGCGCGTGACCCGAACGGGTTAGCACACGTGGGCACACGAATGCATGCACGTACAGCGGGACGTCCCCTTGGCGGGCCTATATAAAGGCAGCTATGCCTTGTGCTCATTGCTGGTTTGTCTTCTCAGCTTCCAGTGTTCCCGTTTATCCTCTGCATACCTGTTCCTGCCTATTGTGACCCGGACCGTTTGACTACTCTGCTTATCCTCTCTCCAGCGTTTGATCCTCGGCTTGATTAAGGACTTCTCTGCTTATCTTCTCTCCAGTGTTTGACCCCCGGCTTGATTAACGACTCTTCTACTGATCCTCTCTCCAGTGTTTGACCCTCGGCCTGCTAAACGGACTTGTCTTGCTTAAATCTGTACTACGATTACCTGGTGTTTGACCCTCGGCCTGCTTAAAGGACTTGCCTTGCTGTGCTTGCTACTACGTTTACCCGGTGCTTGACCCTCGGCCTGCTAAAGGACTTGTCTTGCTTAACCCTGTGCTTCTCCTCAGCTCTGTTCCTGGTTCCAGGTCAAGTGTTGGAGTCCCTGCCAGCCTTCTCTCCAGCTTAGCAACCGGTCCATGCTACACGGGTTCTACGCGTCTAAGTGACACCTTGGTGACCTGCACACCTGCTGGCAACCCGTGCCTCTCCGTGCCTGATACCCTCTGTACCACCTTCAGGGGTATCTCGCACTTAGTTGCTAGGGGAGACGCTCTCAGCATTCCGGCCTTGGTGAGTACCTGACACCTATGTGGCTCACAGCCAAAGTTAAAAAAGCTATAAACAATAAGAAAAGAGCTTTTAAAAAATATAAAAATGAAGGAACACCAGTGTCGTTTAAATGTTACAAAGAATTTAACAGAATATGTAAAAAGGAAATCAAGGATGCAAAAATTCCAAACGAACGACAGATTGCAAAAGATAGTAGGACAAACCCCAAAAAATTCTTCAAATATATTAATAGTAAAAAGGTCAGGTCTGAGCATGTAGGCCCTTTACAAAATAATCTAGAGTGGGTGACTGGGGACAAAGAAAAGGCAAATTTATTAAATACTTTCTTCAGCTCTGTGTATACAAAAGAGCATGGGGAAGCTCATGTCCATAATAGGGGTGGTAGTGACACAGCCCCAAATGATCCACAATGGCTCAAAAGTGATATGGTCCAGAAATATTTAGACAGAATAAAGGTGGATAAAGCACCTGGACCTGATGGCATCCACCCACGGATCCTAAAAGAATTGAGCTCTGTAATTTCAAAGCCATTGTATCTAATTTCTAGGGACACATTAATGACGGAAATAGTACCACTGGATTGGTGCAGGGCGAACATGGTGCCTATATTCAAAAAAGGATCAAAGTATTTACCAAGTAACTATAGACCTGTTAGTTTAACTTCTATAGTCGGGAAGATACTGGAGCGTTTAAAAAAAGACCAGATAGACGAGTTCTTGCTGGAAAAAAAACATTTTAAGCAACAGACAGCATGGATTCATGAAAGACAGAAGTTGTCAGACAAACCTGATTTCTTTTTATGAAGAGGTAAGTAAAACCTTGGACAGAGGGGTGGCTGTTGACGTGGTATACTTGGATTTTGCAAAATCGTTCGACACAGTTCCCCACACGCGGCTCATGTATAAGGTAAAGTCTACAGGCTTGGAAATATCAGTTTGTAAATGGATAGAAAACTGGCTAAAAGACAGAATTCAGAGAGTATTGGTTAATGATTCTTACTCTGAATGGTCTAAGGTTATCAGTGGTGTACCCCAAGGTTCAGTGCTGGGACCCTGACTTTTTAATATCTTTATAAATCATATTGGGTCTGGGGTCAAAAGTAACATTTCTGTCTTTGCAGATGACACCAAGCTATGCAGTGGAATAACGTCCTTACAGGATGTCTCCAATTTACAAGCCGACCTCAATGCCCTGTCTAATTGGGCGACTATGTGGCAGATGAGGTTTAATGTTGAGAATTGTAAAGTTATGCACTTGGGGGCTAAGAATATGCATGCATCATACATACTAGGGGGAGTACAACTGGGGGAATCCATAGTGGAGAAGGATCTGGGGGTTTTGGTAGATCATAAGCTCAATAATAGCATGCAATGCCAAGCTGCGGTTTCCACAGTGAGCAAAGTCCTTTCTTGTATTAAGAGAGGTATGGACTCCAGAGAGAGATATAATTTTGCCCCTGTTCAAATCATTAGTAAGACCTGATCTGGAATATGCAGTTCAGTTTTGGGCACCAGTTCTCAAAAAGGATATCGGGGAACTGGAAAAAGTGCAGAGAAGTGCAACCAAACTGATAAGAGGCATGGAGGAGTTCAGCCATGAAGATTAGAGGAACTGAATTTATTCACTCTTGAGAAGAGGAGAATAAGGGGGGATATGATCAACATGTTCAAATATATAAGAGGTCCATATAGTGAACTTGGTGTTGAGTTATTCTCTTTACGGTCAACCCAGAGGACATGGGAGCACTCTTTACGCCTAGAGGAAAAGAGATTTCATCTCCAAATACGCAAAGGTTTCTTCACAGTTAGAGCTGTGAAAATGTGGAATAGACTTCCTCCAGAGTAGGGATGAGCTTCGTGTTCGAATCGAACGCATGTTCGACTCGAACATCGTGTGTTTGGTCATTCACCGAATTACGAACGATATGGGCCGTTTGCGCCAAATTCGAATGGCGCGTCACGGCCCATAATTCACTGCGGCATCGCAGTGCATTGCTGGCTGATGATTGGCCAAGCATGCACTATGACCCGCATGCTTGGCCAATCAAAGCGCCGTCTGTACAGAGAGCCGTAATTGGCCAAAGCCAGGGTGGCTTTGGCCAATTATGGCTCAGGGGGTTTAGTACACGCCCCACACTATATAAGGCCGCCTGCACGGCGGCCCTGTGTAGTGTGTTCCGGCATTGAGAGAGAGATAAATAGACAGAGAGACAGTGTCATTTGATTTAATTTAGATAGAGTAGGCAGGCGAGTCAGTTAGCTGCACTAACAGTGTATTGTGTATACATATACATCCTAGGTGTTTATATATATATATATATATATATATATATATATATATATATATACACACACACTTTATTCAGTTTAGCTAGATCCGTTCCTTTTATTCGATTCCTACTACTGACAGGCAGGCGTTTTTACTGTATTTACAGCTACCTGAAGAAAATTGCTGGTGTTCTTCTGATCCTATTAGTCCTATTAGCTACAGTATTTACAGTTAGTGTAGTGCGTCCTCTGCATAGTGTGCACCTAAAGCTACCTGAAGAAAATTAGTGGTGTTCTTCTGATCCTATTAGTACAGTACCGCAGGCAGCTGCAGTATTTACAAGTTAGTGTAGTGCATCCTCTGCACAGTGTTCACCTAAAACTACCTGAAGAAAATTAGTGGTGTTCTTCTGATCCTATTAGTACAGTACCGCAAGCAGCTGCAGTATTTACAAGTTAGTTTAGTGCGTCCTCTGCACAGTGTGCACCTAAAGCTACCTGAAGAAAATTAGTGGTGTTCTTCTGATCCTATTAGTACAGTACCGCAGGCAGCTGCAGTATATACAAGTTAGTTTAGTGCGTCCTCTGCACAGTGTGCACCTAAAGCTACCTGAAGAAAATTAGTGGTGTTCTTCTGATCCTATTAGTACAGTACCGCAGGCAGCTACAGTATTTACAAGTTAGTGTAGTGTGTCCTCTGCACAGTGTGCACCTAAAGCTACCTAAACAAAATTAGTGGTGTTCTTCTGATGCTATTAGTACAGTACCGCAGGCAGCTGCAGTATTTACAAGTTAGTGTAGTGCGTTTTCTGCACAATGTGCACCTAAAGCTACCTGAAGAAAATTAGTGGTGTTCTTCTGATCCTATTAGTACAGTACCGCAGGCAGCTGTAGTATTTACAAGTTAGTGTAGTGCGTCCTCTGCACAGTGTGCACCTAAAGCTACCTGAAGAAAATTAGTGATGTTCTTCTGATCCTATTAGTACAGTACCGCAGGCAGCTGCAGTATTTACAAGTTAGTGTAGTGCGTCCCCTGCACAGTGTGCACCTAAAGCTACCTGAAGAAAATTAGTGGTGTTCTTCTGATCCTATTAATACCACAGGCAGGCAGCTATAGCATTTACAGTTAGTGTAGTGCGTCCTCTGCACAGTGTACACCTAAAGCTACCTGAATAAAATTTATTGGTGTTCTTCTGATCCTTTTAATACCACAGGCAGGCAGCTACAGTATTTACAGTTAGTGTAGTGCGTCCTCTGCACAGTGTGCACCTAAAGCTACCTGGAGACAATTGCTGTTGTTCTGCTCCTATTAATACCACAGGCAGGCAGCTACAGTATTTACAGTTAGTGTACTGTGTCCTCTGCACAGTGTGCACCTAAAGCTACCTGATTAAAATTGGTGGTGTTCTTCTAATCCTATATTAATACCACAGGCAGGCAGCTACAGTATTAACAGTTAATGTACTGTGTCCTCTGCACAGTGTGCACCTAAAGCTACTTGAATAAAATTGGTGGTGTTCTTCTGATCCTTTTAATACCACAGGCAGGCAGCTACAGTATTTACAGTTAGCGTACTGCATCCTCTGCACAGTGTGCACCTAAAGCTACCTGAAGAAAATTGCTGTTGTTCTGCTCCTATTAATACCACAGGCAGGCAGCTACAGTATTTACAGTTAGTGTACTGTGTCCTCTGCACAGTGTGCACCTAAAGCTACCTGAAGAAAATTGGTGGTGTTCTTCTGATCCTATATTAATACCACAGGCAGGCAGCTACAGTATTTACAGTTAGTGTACTGTGTCCTCTGCACAGTGTGCACCTAAAGCTACCTGAAGACAATTGCTGTTCTGCTCTTATTAATACCACAGGCAGGCAGCTACAGTATTTACAGTTAGTGTACTGCGTCCTCTGCACAGTGTGCACCTAAAGCTACCTGAAGACAATTGTTGGTGTTCTCATACTAATAATACTACAGGAAGGCAGTTGATTCTGCTAGCTGCAGTATCAGTATATATATATATATATATATATATATATATATATATATATATATATATATATATATTATATCCCAGTTTTGTGCAGCTACATCTCACTGCAGGCCATTAGTATGCCTGGAAGGCCAACAAGGAGAGGCAGACAGTCACAAGTAGAGATGAGCCGAACACCCCCCAGTTAGATTCGCACCAGAACCTGCGAACGGCCCGAAAATTCGCACAAACGTTAGAACCCCATTGACGTCTATGGGACTCGAACGTTCAAAATCAAAAGTGCTCATTTTAAAGGCTAATTTGCATGGTATTGTCCTAAAAAGGGTTTGAGGACCCGGGTCCTGCCCCAGGGGACATGTATCAATGCAAAAAAACTTTTAAAAACGGCCGTTTTTTCGGGAGCAGTGATTTTAATGATGCTTAAAGTAAAAAAAAAAAAGTGAAATATTCCTTTAAATATCGTACCTGGGGGGTGTCTATAGTATTCCTGTAAAGTGTGCGTGTTTCCCGTGCTTAGAACAGTCCCTGCACAAAATGTCATTTTTAAAGGAAAAAAAGTAATTTAAAAGGTCTTGGCAATATGGATGAAAATCAGTGACCCTTTGGGTCTTGTATGGATATTAAGGGGAACCCCGCACCCAAATTAAAAAAGGAAACAGCAGTATACAGGCTCTATACTCTGAACAGCAGTATACAGGCGGTGCAAACAAGACAGGGACTGTAGGTTTGTTGTTAAGTAGAATCTGTTTGTAATTTTGAACTGGTACATTTTTAACGTGTTTAGCTCCAGCCAAAAAATCTATTTTAAGCTTTTTGGAAAACATAAGGAAGGGTTATCACCCCTGTGACATTTGTTTTGCTGTCTGTGCTCCTCTTCAGAAGATTTCACCTCACTTTTTGTCCCAATGACAAATGTTTTTTGAAAATGTGGGTTTTTTTGTGAAACAAGGATTGGTGATAAAGCATCAGTGGAAAGGAGAAATGTTTTTCCCATATTAACTCTTACAGGAGAGAATTTCCCTTCCTAGGGGTAGATTTCATCTCACTTCCTGTTGTCTCCTTCCGTTTGCAAGTAGGAGTCGTTTGTAAGTTGGATGTTTGAAAGTAGGAGCCTGCCCTATATACTCAGCAGAAATTTGGGCCTTAGGTGTTGTTGTGGCCACAACACTGTAAGCCCTCACTGGGCCCTGCTGTGAAATATTAGATCAAGAATTGTAATTACATGCCCCTGATGAACAGGGGCAGAAAAAATGGGCCTTTGGTGGTGGTGGTGGTGGTGCTGGTGCCACAACACTGTAAGTCCTCATTCGCTCTTGGTGGGCGCAGAAACGGGCCCTGCTGTGAAATATTAGATCAAGAATTGTAATTACATGCCCCTGTTGAACAGGGGCAGAAAAATTGGGCCTTTGGTGGTGCTGGTGCCACAACACTGTAAGTCCTCACTCGCTCTTGGTGGGCGCAGAAACGGGCCCTGCTGTGAAATATTAGATCAAGAATTGTAATTACATGCCCCTGTTGAACAGGGGCTGAAAAATTGGGCCTTAGGCACTGGTGCTGGTGCCACAGCACTGCAACCCCTCACAGATACTCTAGTTGGAACGCAGGAACGAGCCCTGCTGCAAAGTATTGCATCAAAAATTGTAATTACACGCCCCTGTTAGACAGGGGCTGAAAGATTGGGCCTTAGGCACTGGTGCTGGTGCCACAACACTGCAACCCCTCACAGATACTCTAGTTGGAACGCAGGAACGAGCCCTGCTGCAAAGTATTGCATCAAAAATTGTAATTACACGCCCCTGTTAAACAGGGGCTGAAAAATTGGGCCTTAGGAACTGGTGCTGGTGCCACAACACTGCAACCCCTCACAGATACTCTAGTTGGAACGCAGGAACGAGCCCTGTTGCAAAGTATTGCATCAAAAATTGTAATTACACACCCCTGTTAAACAGGGGCTGAAAAATTGGGCCTTAGGCACTGGTGGCGGCGCCCAGAACCAGAAATGTTCTTACAAGCTATCAGCGTGATCATTGAGGAGGAAGAGGATAATTACTCAGGATAGTCACTCAGCATCAGCATAGGCAGTCTTTGAAGGGATCTGAGATTTTAAAAAAAATTATTCGGTTACATCAGCATCAGGTGCTTGGTAGCTGGTGGTGATCCAAGACTGATTCATTTTTATGAAGGTCAGTCGATCGACCGAGTCAGTGGACAGAAGCACCCTGTGATCGGTTACAAAGCCTCCAGCAGCACTGAATGTGCGTTCCGAAAGAACGCTGGATGCAGGACTGGCCAATAGCTCAATTGCATACTGTGCAACCTCTGGCCAGTGATCCATCCTCAAGACCCAGTAACCCAGAGGATTTTCGGTGGGAAAGGTGTCCAAGTCAGATCTTGCCCCTAGGTATTCCTGCACCATGTAAAACAGACGCTGGCGATGGTTGCTGGAACCAATCATACCTTGGGGCTGCGGACTAAAAAATTGTCTGAACGCATCGGTCAGACGGCCACCTTCTCCACCGCTCCTTCTTTGACTGACCGAAGCCTCAGCAACACATTGTCCAGAAACAGGAGTTTGTAACCTCCCAGTCTCTGGGAACGCATTGCACAGACCTTTCTGCAAGGCCTCCCGAAGATGTTTCATCCTCTGCTCCCTCTGCGATGGCAAGATAAGGTCCGCAACCTTACCCTTGTAACGGGGATCAAGGAGGGTTGCCAGCCAGTATTGGTCCTTCTCCTTGATACCACAAATACGAGGATCCTTACTCAGGCTTTGCAGGATCAGGGAGGCCATGCAGCGTAGGTTTGCTGAGGCATTCGGTCTGGAGTCCTCTGGGTCACTAAGGACGACATGGTCTGCAGCCACCTCCTCCCAGCCACGTACATGTCCCTGTGTTTCTTGGGACTGATCCCTTAAAGACTGCTGCTGATGCTGAGTGCCAGGCTCCTCCTCCATACTGACACAATCCTCCTCCTCCTCCTTGTCCTCTTTCTGTGTGATCGGCAGGCACGCAGGAACACTGTCTGGATAAAGGGGGCCTTGAGAGCTAAGGAAGTCCTCCTCTTCCTGCCTCTGTTCTGCCTCAAGTGCCCTGTCCATTATTCCACGCAGCGTGTGCTCCAACAGGTGGACAAGGGGGACAGTGTCACTGATGCATGCATTGTCACTGCTCACCATCCTCGTGGCCTCCTCAAATAGTGACAGGACAGTGCATGCATCCCTAATCATGGCCCACTGGCGTAGGGAAAAAAAAACCAAGCTCCCCTGACCCTGTCCTGGTTCCATAGTCGCACAGGTACTCATTGATGGCCCTCTGCTGCGCGTGCAGCCGCTGCAGCATGGCCAACGTTGAGTTCCACCTGGTGGGCATGTCACAGATTAGGCGGTTCTTGGGCAGGTTAAACTCCTTTTGGAGGTCTGCCAGCCGAGCACTGGCATTATATGACCGGCGGAAATGCACACAGACTTTCCTGGCCTGCCTCAGGACATCCTGTAAGCCCGGGTACCTGCCCAAGAACCGCTGCACCACCAAGTTAAGGACGTGAGCCAAACAGGGCACATGGGTCATTTGTCCCTGTCGGAGGGCAGAGAGGAGGTTGGTGCCATTGTCGCAAACCACCATTCCTGCCTTAAGTTGGCGTGGCATCAACCACCTCTGAACCTGCCCCTGCAGAGCAGACAGAACCTCTGCCCCAGTGTGGCTCCTGTCCCCCAAGCATACCAGCTCAAGCACCGCATGGCATCTTTTGGCCTGCATACTTGCGTAGCCCCTTGAACGGCTACGGAGCACCGCTGGTTCCCAGGACAAAGCACAGGAAGAGGCCATGGAGGAAGAAGAAGAGGAGGGGGTGGAGGAGAGAGGTGTGTCACAATCATTAGTAGTGGCATTTTGGAGGTGTGGTGGCGGAACAACCTCCAACACTACTGCACTTTGTCCTGCATCCTTCCCAGCTGCCAGCAGAGTCACCCAATGCGCAGTGAAACTTAGGTAACGTCCCTGTCCATGCCTGCTGGACCATGAGTCAGCGGTAATATGCACCTTACCGCTGACCGCCCTGTCCAGCGAGGCATGGACATTGCCTTCCACATGCCGGTAGAGAGCCGGAATCGCCTTTCGTGAGAAAAAGTGGCATTTGGGTACCTGCCACTGAGGAACCGCACATTCCACAATCTCACGGAAGGGGGCAAAGTCTACCAACTGAAAAGGCAGCAGTTGAAGTGCTAGCAATTTTGCCAAGCTAGCATTCATCCGCTGGGCATGTGGATGGCTGGGAGCGAACTTCTTTCGGCGGTGCAGCAGCTGGGGCAGGGAAATTTGCCTGGTACAATCTGACGTCGGTGTACCGAAAGCAGATTGCCCACAAGTACTTGGCTGTGACACACCTAATTCTACACCTTCATTCCTCTCAGTGCAGGTCTCAGAGAGGACTGAAGGTATAGTGGGGTTGGAGATCTCAGCTGATGAGGAGCAAGGAGAGGTCCTCTTTGTTCTTTGGTGTGGGTCTTTTAGATACGCTTGCCAACGAACTGCATGGCAGGTCAACATATGTCTGGTCAAGCATGTGGTGCCCAAGCAGGAGAGGTTTTGGCCACGCGAGATACGCTTGAGACATATGTTGCAAATAGCAGCGGTGCGATCTGATGCACTCGTCTCAAAAAAGGCCCACACCAAAGAACTTTTGGAATAATGCGCAGAGACAGCAGCGCCCTGCACATGCGGAGCTTTGGGGTGTGATGCAAAGTGTGCTGCCCTTAGGCTGGCCCCTGGAGGGCATCCTGCCTCGTTGGTGATGTGCCTCCTCCTCCTCCTCTTCTCTCCTATCAGGCACCCACGTTGAGTCAGTGACCTCATCATCCCCTCCCTCCTCATCACTGGAGCAAACCTGGCAGTATGCTGCAGCTGGGGGAGCATGACTGCCAGATTGCTGTCCTTCTTGGGCACCCCCTCTGTCCGTGCTCACATTACTGCTTTCATCTAGCTCGGTATCATCATCAGAGCCATCTAAACGCTGGGCATCCTCCTGGAGCATGTACCCAACACTGTGGTCAAACAGTTCGAGGGACTCCTCAGGAGGACATGGTGGGGCTAGAGAAGGAGTCACTGATGCCATTGAGCCGAGGGAAGAGGCCGCGTTGGCAGCTGCTTTGCCAAAGTACCCTGAGCATGGGTGAGAGAGGATGAGGAGGATGAGGACGGCTTGGTCATCCACTCGACCAAGTCTTCCGCATGTTGCGGCTCAACACGGCCAGATGCTGAAAAAAAGGCCAAGCGTGTCCCACGGCCACGTGCTGATGAGGGTGCACCGTCTCCACGACCAGCACTGTTGCCTCTAGACACAGAGCCTGCTTGCCCTCTTTTATTGGCTTGTGACTGTCTGCCTCTCCTTGTTGGCCTTCCAGACATACTAATGGCCAGTAGCTGCACTAAGCTGGGATATATATATATATACTGATACTGCAGCTAGCAAAATCAACTGCCTGTCTGTAGTATGAGAACACCACCAACCTTCTACAGGTAGCTTTAGCTGAACACTTAGTAAAACAAAAGATTCGCCCTGGGACTTTAAATGAAGTGGGTACCGTTTCCGCCAGTAAACATAACAGTAGTAAATACAGTATATGGTTTATTCAAGTAAAATTGTTTACATGCATAGATAACACCAACAGTTGCCAAAAAAAGATATATAAAACAAGAAATATTGGTACATGGATGTAATAGTCATAGTACACGGGCATCATACTACCCGACTAGTTTCGCGAGATCCAGCTCGCTCTTCAGGGGTGGATGTGTGTAACATTGTACCTAAGATAAAAAAGTATAAAGTTGGCAAAATGGCACAGTATTAGTTATACAGGCACAGGGTAGGAGGGGTTATGGATCCCCATACTCACCACTGAGCTTGACCATGGCTACAGGTGTGCGGCTCCAAGATAGCGGCAGCAGGTGCCTCACCAGGGAGCTGAGGGGGCGAAGTCAGATGGGACCCCACCAGGGGCCAAATGGCGAGCAGGCATGGCATAGGTGTAGTGATTTAACCCTAGAGACCTCGTTAGTTCATAAAGAATGTAGGCTGTAAACATAAGTATGTTTGTCAGGCATCTAAAGTAATAAAATAGAATCAATAAGTACTAGCATGAAGATATATATGCATGAAATGAGAGGCCTGGACCCAAAGATGGTAGGGAACATGAAGATGGTAGGAAACATAGGGTAACAGAGGGATACTAACAGGTGCAAAGATAGAAAAGAAAAGGAAATGAAAAAGGTGGACTGTGATCGTGTAATAGTAGGGTAGTGATATATCCCTAAAAATCTAATTAGTCCATAAAGATTATAGGCTATAGACATGAGTATGTTTGTCAGGCATCTAAAGTAGTAAAAACAATGAGTATTTGCATAAAGATATGTATATATAAGTAAAAGGCCTGGGGCACGGATGGTAGGGACATGGAGATGGTGGAAAACATAGGATAGCAGAGGGATACTAACAAGTGACAAGATGAAAAAAACAGAGGAAAGAGGGGTGGATTGTGATAGTGTAGTGAGATGTGTGATATCAAATAAATAGAAATGAATAAAGTAAATAAAGCTATGTATGAGGTATGCAAGTATGCCTAAAGGTAACAAGTATCAAAAGGTGAAGATGGTAAATACCTGAGTGTGGTGAATATCTTGAATATAAGAGTAATGAGACACAGCAGGCAACCTCCACAGCTGTGTGTGTCCTCAATGAAGAGTGAAATTAAAATGCAAGCCATGCCTGATATCCAATTTAACCCCGGGAGAGACCAGGAGGCTCCGCCCCCAACACCATGTGTGGATGGCTGACATGTGAGCACAGGAGGCGCCCACTATCATAGGGAGGCACGCAAATGCGGACACATCCCCCAGCCATCAGATGATATAGTGCGTCCAGCTGTGCTGACGTCCGCAAAATCGCAGACGCCACACCTCCGAAGCCTGAACATGGTGCCGATGTGTAGGTGTCCCCATCCGCCCGAAAGCAGATGGGGACAGCAGGAGACATGAGAAAGCCTGTGCAGAGCTCGCAAAAAACTAACTTGTAGCTTATTTAGCTGCCTGCGGTAGTGATAGCATCAGGAAAACACCACCAACTATCTACAGGTAGCTTTAGGTAAACACTGTGCAGAGCTCGCAAAAAAATAACTTGTAGCTTATTTAGCTGCCTGCGGTAGTGATAGGATCAGGAAAACACCACCAACCTTCTACAGGTAGCTTTAGCTGAACACTGTGCAGAGCTCGCACTACACTAACTTGTAGTTTTAGCTGAACACTGTGCAGAGCTCGCAAAAAACTAACTTGTAGCTTATTTAGCTGCCTGCGGTAGTGATAGGATCAGGAAAACACCACCAACCTTCTACAGGTAGCTTTAGGTGAACACTGTGCAGAGCTCGCAAAAAACGAACTTGTAGCTTATTTAGCTGCCTGCGGTAGTGATAGGATCAGGAAAACACCACCAACCTTCTACAGGTAGCTTTAGCTGAACACTGTGCAGAGCTCGCACTGCACTAACTTGTAGTTTTAGCTGAACACTGTGCAGAGCTTGCAAAAAACTAACTTGTAGTTTTAGCTGAACATTGTGAGGAGGACGCACTACACTAACTTGTAGTTTTAGCTGAACACTGTGAGGAGGACGCACTACACTAACTTGTATCTTTAGCTGAACACTGTGAGGAGGATGCACTACCCTAACTTGTAGCTTTAGCTGAACACTGTGCAGAGGTCGCACTACACTAACTTGTAGTTTTAGCTGAACACTGTTCAGAGGACGCACTACACTAACTTGTAGCTTTAGCTGAACACTGTGCCGAGGTCGCACTACACTAACTTGTAGTTTTAGCTGAACACTGTTCAGAGGATGCACTACACTAACTTGTAGCTTTAGCTGAACACTGTGCAGAGGTCACACTACACTAACTTGTAGTTTTAGCTGAACACTGTGAGGAGGACGCACTACACTAACTTGTATCTTTAGCTGAACACTGTGAGGAGGACGCACTACCCTAATTTGTAGCTTTAGCTGAACACTGTGAGGAGGACGCACTACACTAACTTGTAGCTTTAGCTGAACACTGTGCAGAGGTCGCACTACACTAACTTGTAGTTTTAGCTGAACACTGTGAGGAGGATGCACTACACTAACTTGTAGCTTTAGCTGAACACTGTGCAGAAGTTGCACTACACTAACTTGTAGTATTAGCTGAACACTGTTCAGAGGACGCACTACACTAACTTGTAGCTTTAGCTGAACACTGTGCAGAGGTCGCACTACACTAACTTGTAGTTTTAGCTGAACACTGTGAGGAGGACACACTACACTAACTTGTAACTTTAGCTGAACACTGTGAGGAGGACGCACTACCCTAACTTGTAGCTTTAGCTGAACACTGTGCAGAGGTCACACTAAACTAACTTGTAGTTTTAGCTGAACACTGTGAGGAGGACGCACTACACTAACTTGTAGCTTTAGCTGAACACTGTGAGGAGGACGCACTACCCTAACTTGTAGCTTTTATATGGAAAAATGCAGCGCATGTAAAAATGAATATATGTGTTAAAAATGGTGAAACAGTGCTGAAATAAATGGTTAATCACAGGTGAGTTTAAACAGAAACGTCCATAGATGGATGTGAATGTCCAACTGCACAGGAGGTGTGGGTACTCCAAGGGGTGGTGGTGATCTGATGGTTGTCAGAAGTCACCTGGCATCTTTAAAACGACTTCCCAACAGGATGAGTCATTCAGAGGAAATGCAAAAAAGACTCTTACCAGATCCCGTGGATTCCTGTGTCAGCGACAGGGAATCGCATGCGCAGTTTGTCACCAATGACGTGGAATAGGAGGTCTGGAATCGCCAATCCTTTGGGTTGTGGTCTGTATGGATCTCCGACAACACCCGGATGGATCCTCACACCGAACCGTCCAAGCGTAAATCAGGAGTTTCAAAAGGACACCAAAAGGGGCGGTTGGAGGTACTGGGCCTCATGCGGTAAATGCGAAAACAAAAGGAATATGCCTCCACATGGTGCAGATAAAAAAGGGTGTTTTTATTGAAAAAAAACAACCATATACAAATAAAAATGTGATCGCGATGCATAAAAACAAATGGGCAACAAGGAGAGTGGTATATAAAGCTTTAACTGAACACTGTGAGGAGGACGCACTACACTAACTGTAAATAGTCTAGCTGCCTGACTGTGGTACTAATAGGATCAAAAGAACACCAGCAATTTTCTTCAGGTAGCTGTAAATACTGTAACAAGACAAGCCTGCCTGTCAGTAGGAAGATAACAGGAACGGATCTAGCTAAACTGAATACAGTATATATATATATATATATATATATATATATATATATATATATATATATACACAACACCTGGAATGCATATATATACACAATACACTGTAAGTGCAGCTAACTCACTGACTGTCCTGCCTAATCTAGCTAACTCAAATGAAATGACACTGTTTTTCTCTCTCTCTAAGCACGCAAGAACACACTACACAGGGCTGCCGTGCAGGCGGCCTTATATAGTGTGGGGCGTGTTCTAAACCCCCTGAGCCATAATTGGCCAAAGCCACCCTGGCTTTGGCCAATTACAGCTCTCTCTACTGACGGCGCTGTGATTGGCCAAGCATGCGGGTCATAGTGCATGCTTGGCCAATCATCAGCCAGCAATGCACTGCGATGCCACAGCGAATTATGGGCCACGACGCGCCTCACGAATTTGGCGCGAACGGCCCATATCATTCGCAATTCGGCGAACGGACTATATTCGAGTTGAACATGGGTTCGACTCGAACATGAAGCTCATCCCTAGTCACAAGCCAATAAAAGAGGGCAAGCAGACTCTGTGTCTAGAGGCAACAGTGCTGGTCATGGAGAAGGTGCATCCTCAGCAGCACGTGGCCGTGGGACATGCTTGTCCTTTTTTTTCGGCAGCTGGCCGCGTTGAACCGCAACATGCGGAAGACTTGGTAGAGTGGGTGACCAAGCCGTCCTCATCCTCCTCATCCTCTCTCACCCAGGGTACTTTGTCTGGCAAAGCAGCTGCCAACACGGCCTCTTCCCTCGGCTCAATGGCATCAGTCACTCCTTCCCTAGCCCCACCATGTCCTCCTGAGGAGTCCCTCGAACTGTTTGAACACAGTGTTGGGTACATGCTCCAGTAGGATGCCTAGCATTTTGAAGGCTCTGATGATGGTACCCAGCTAGAAAAAGGCAGTAACGTAAGCCCAGAGAGAGGGGGTGCCCAAGAAGGACAGCAATCTGGCAGTCATGTTCCCCCAGCTGCAGCATACTGCCAGCTTTGCTCCAGTGATGAGGAGGGAGGGGATGATGAGGTCACTGGCTCCACGTGGGTGCCTGATAGAGAGGAGGAGGAGTCACATCTCCAACGAGGCAGGATGCCCTCCAGGGGCCAGCTTAAGGGCAGCACACCGACTGCATCACACTGCAGAGCTCCGCATGTCCAGGGCGCTGCTGTCTCTGCGCGTTATTCCAAAAGTTATTTGGTGTGGGCATTTTTTGAGACGAGTGCATCAGATCCCACCGCTGCTATTTGCAACATATGTCTCAAGAGTATCTCGCGTGGCCAAAACATCTCCCGCTTGGGCACCACATGCTTGACCAGACATATGTTGACCTGTCATGCACTTCGTTGGCAAGCGTACCTTAAAGACCCACACCAAAGAACAAAGAGGATCTCTCCTTGCTCATCAGCTGGGATCTCCAACCCCACTATATCTTCAGTCCTCTCTGAGACCTGCACTGAGAGGAAGGAAGGTGTAGAATTAGGTATGTCACAGCCAAGTACTTGTGGGCAATCTGCTTTCGGTACACCGACGTCAGATTGTACCAGGCAAATTTCCCTGCCCCAGCTGCTGCACCGCCAAAAGAAGTTTGCTCCCAGCCATCCACATGGCCAGCGGTTGAATGCTAGCTTGGCTAAATTGCTAGCACTTCAACTGCTGCCTTTTCAGTTGGTAGACTCTGCCCCCTTCCGTGAGTTTGTGGAATGTGCGGTTCCTCAGTGGCAGGTTCCCAAACGCCACTTTTTCTCATGGAAGGCGATTCTGGCTCTCTACCTGGAAGGCAATGTCTTGGCCTCGCTGAACAGGGCGATCAGCGGTAAGGTGCATATTACCGCTGACTCATGACGCGCACTGGGTGGCTCTTCTGGCAGCTGAGAAGGATGCAGGACAGGGTGCTGTAGTGTTGGAGGTTGTTCCGCCACCACGCCTCCAAAATACTACTAGTGGTGATTCTGCCACACCTCTCTCCACCCCCTCCTCCTTGTTCCTCCATGGCCTCTTCCTGTGCTGATTTGTCTTCGGAACCAGCGGTGCTCCGTAGGCGTTCAAGGGGCTACGCAAGCATGCAGGCCAAAAGATGCCATTGCGTTCTTGAGCTGGTGTGCTTGGGGGACAGGAGCCACACTGGGGCAGATATTCTGTCAGCTCTGCAGGGGCAGGTTCAGAGGTGGTTGACGCCACACCAGCTTAAGGCAGGTATGGTGGTTTGCAACAATGGCACCAATCTCCTATCCGCCCTCCGACAGGGACAACTGACCCATGTGACCTGTTTGGCTCACGTCCTTAACTTGTTGATGCAGCGGTTCTTGGGCAGGTACCCGGGCTTACAGGATGTTCTGAGGCAGGCCAGGATGCATTTCGGCAAGTCATATAATGCCAGTACTCGGCTGGCTGACCTCCAAAAGGAATTTAACCTGCCCAAGAACCGCCTAATCTGTGACATGCCCACCAGGTGGAACTCAACATTCGCCATGCTGCAGCATCTGCACATGCAGCAGAGGGCCATCAATGAATACCTGTGCGACTATGGCACCAAGACAGGGTCAGGGGAGCTTGGTTTTTTCCCCACACCAGTGGGCCATGATCAGGGATGCATGTACTGTCCTGTCACCATTTGAGGAGGCCACAAGGATGGTGAGCAGTGACAGTGCATGCATCAGTGACACTGTCCCCCTTGTCTACCTGTTGGAGCACATGCTGCGTGGAATAATGGACAGGGCACTTGAGGTAGATCAGAGGCAGGAAGAGGAGGACTTCCTTAGCTCTCAAGGCCCCTATTATCCAGACAGTATTCTTGCATGCCCGCACAGGAAGAGGACGAGGAGGAGGAGGAAGAGGAGGATTGTGTCAGCATGGAGCATGGAGGAGGCTGGCACTCAGCATCAGCAGCAGTCTTTAAGGGATCATTTACAGTCCCAAGAAACCCATGGACTTGTACGTGGCTGGGAGTAGGTGGCTGCGGATCATGTCGTCCTTAGTGTCCCAGAGGACTCCGGACCGAATGCCTCAGCAAACCTATGCTGCATGGCCTCCCTGATCCTGCAAAGCCTGCAGAAAGATCCTCGTATTCGTGGTATCAAGGAGAGGGATCAATACTGGCTGGCAACCCTCCTTGATCCCCGTTACAAGGGTAAGGTTGCGGACCTTATCTTACCGTCGCAGAGGATGAAATATCTTTGGAAGGCCTTGCAGAAAGGTCTGTGCAATGCGTTCCCAGAGACTGGGAGGTTACTAACTCCTGTTCCTGGACAACGTGTTGCTGAGGCTTCAGTCAGTCAAAGAAGGAGCAGCGGAGAAGGTGACCGTCTGACCGATGCGTTCAGACAATTTTTTAGTCCGCAGCCCCAAGGTATGATCGGTCCAGCAACCCTCGCCAGCGTCTGTTTTACATGGTGCAGGAATACCTAGGGGCAAGATCTGACTTGGACACCTTTCCCACCGAAAATCCTCTGGGTTACTGAGTCTTTAGGATGGATCACTGGCCAGAGCTTGCACAGTATGCAATTGAGCTACTGGCCTGTCCTGCATCCAACGTTCTTTCGGAACGGACATTCAGTGGAGGTTTTATACCTGATCACAGGGTGCTCCAGTCCACAGACTCGGTCGATCGACTGACCTTCATAAAAATGAATCTGTCTTGGATCACCACCAGCTATCAAGCACCTGATGCTAATGTAACTGAATATTATTTTTTGAAATGTCAGATCCCTTCAAGACTGCCTATGCTAATGCTGAGTGACTATCCTGTTATGCTGAGTGACTATTCTCTTCCTCCTCAATGATCATGCTGATAGCTTGTAAGAATATTTTTGGTTCTGGGCTCTGCCACCAGTGGCTAAGGCCCAATTTTTCAGCCCCTGTTTAACAGGGGCGTGTAATTACAATTTTTGGTGCAATACTTTGCAGCAGGGCTTGTTCCTGCGCTCCAACTTGAGTATCTGTGAGGGGTTGCAGTGTTGTGGCACCAGTGCCTAAGGCCCAATTTTTCAGCCCCTGTTCAACAGGGACATGTAATTACAATTCTTGATCTAATATTTCACAGCAGGGCCCATTTCTGCGCCCACCAAGAGTAACTGTGAGGACTTTCAGTGTTGTGGCACCAGCACCACCACCACGAAAGGCCCAATTTTTCTGCCCCTGTTCAACAGGTGCATGTAATTACAATTCTTGATCTAATATTTCACAGCAGGGCCCGTTCCAGCTCCCACCAAGAGTAACTGTGGGGACATACAATGTTGTGGCAACACCACCACCACCACCACCAAAGGCCCATTTTTTCTGCCACTGTTCAACAGGTGCATGTAATTACAATTTTTGATCTAATATTTCACAGCAGAGCCCGTTCCTGCACCAACCAAGAGTAATTGTGAGGGCTTACAGTGCTGTGGCAACACCAACACCTAAGGCCCCAATTTCTGCAGAGTATATAGGGCAGGCCCCTACTTTCAAACATCCAATTTACAAACGACTCCTACTTGCAAACGGAAGGAGACAACAGGAAGTGAGATGAAATCTACCCCTAGGAAGGGAAATACTCTCATGTAAGAGTTAATATGGGAAAAACGTGTCTCCTCTCCACTGATGCTTTATCACCAATCCTTGTTTCACTAAAAACCCCAAATTGTCAAAAAACATTTGTCATTGGGACAGAAAGTGAGGTAAAATCTTCTGAAGAGGTGCACAGACAGCAAAACAAATGTCACAGGGGTGATAACCCTTCCCTATGTTTTCTAAAAAGCTTAAAAATAGATTTTTTTGGCTGGAGCTACACTTTAAAAATGTACCAGTTCAAAATTACAAACAGATTCTACTTAACAACAAACCTACAGTCCCTGTCTTGTTTGCACCGCCTGTATACTGCTGTTCAGAGGGCCTGGGGCCCCACTCCTTTCCTTTTTTTAATTTGGGTGCGGGGTTCCCCTTAATATCCATACAAGACCCAATGGGCCTGGTAATGGACTGGGGGGTACCCATTCCGTTTGTCTCACTGATTTTCATCCATATTACCGGACCCGACATTACATTAAAGCCGTAAGCAGTTTTAAATGACTTTTATTACTTTAAAAATGTAATTTTGTGCAGGGACTGTTCTAAGCACGGGAAACACGCGCCACTTTACAGGCATACTATAGACATCCCCCATGTACGATATTTAAAGGAATATTTCACTTTTTTTTTTCACTTTAAGCATCATTAAAATCACTGCTCCCGAAAAAACAGCCGTTTTTAAAACTTTTTTTTGCATTGTTAAATGTCCCCTGGGGCAGGACCCGGGTCCCCAAACCCTTTTTAGGACAATACCATGCAAATTAGCCTTTAAAATTAGCACTTTTGATTTCGAACGTTCGAGTCCCATAGACTTCAATGGGGTTCTAACGTTCATGCAAATTTTCGGCCCGTTCGCAGGTTCTGGTGCGAACCGAACCGGGAGGGGTGTTCGGCTCATCCCTACTCCAGAGGTGGTTCTGGCCAGCTCAGTAGATTGCTTTAAGAAAGGCCTGGATACTTTCCTAAATGTACATAATATAACTGGGTACTGACATTTATAGGTGAAGTTGATCTAGGGAAAATCCGATTGCCTCTTGGGGGATCAGGAAGGAATTTTTTCCCCTGCTGTAGCAAATTGGAGCATGCTCTGCTGGGGTTTTTTGCCTTCCTCTGGATACATAAGGGTATAAAATTGGGTATATTGGATTGTACGATATTTTTTATTTTATTTATTTATTGTTTTTAAGGTTGAACTGGATGGACTTGTGTGTTTTTTCAACCTGACTAACTACTGTATGTAACTATGTAACTATGTATATCTCTGTAATGTGTAGAATGGGCGAGAGAGGAGGTAGATTTGTCACAGCAGCTTCTCTGCGCTGCTCTGCATCAAGAATCCACTTATGTGCCCTGCTGACCCCCAGTACTGTGCCTTTCTGAACCCCTATGATGTGTCCTCCTGACCCCCCCCCGTGGTATGCCCTCCTCACCCCCCAGTACTGTGCCCTCCTGACCCCCAGTACAATATACTCCTTGTGGTTTGCCCTCCCCCTCCAGTACTGTGCCCTCCTGACTCCCAGTACAATGTTCTCATGACCCCATGTACTGTGCCCTCTTGGTCCCCAGTACTGTGCTCTCCTGACCCCCCCCAGTACCATGCCCTCCTGTACTGGGCCCTCCCGAGCCCCCTATACTATGCCCAGCTGACCTCCCTGTACACTGTCCTGCTTACCCTATATCCTTTGCCCTGCTGTCTCTCTGTCCTTTGCCCTTCTAGCTCCCTGTTCTCTGCTCTTCTGATGCCTAGTCCTCTACCCTTCTTTTCTTTGTACATTGCCCTACCTACTACTGACCTCTGTACACTGCCCTACATACTACGGTACTGACCTCTGTACACAGAGTGAGTGCACCCCTCATATTTTTGTAAATATTTTATTCTATCTTTTCATGTGACAACACTGAAGAAATGACACTTTGCTGTCCCCTCAAAATAACTCAACACACAGCCATTAATGTCTAAACCGCTGGCAACAAAAGTGAGTACACCCCTAAGTGAAAATGTCCAAATTGGGCCCAATTAGCCATTTTCCCTCCCCGGTGTCATGTGACTCATTAGTGTTACAAGGTCTCAGGTGTGAATGGGGAGCAGGTGTGTTAAATTTGGTGTTATTGCTCTCATTCTCCCATACTGGTCACTGGAAGTTTAGCATGGCACCTCATGGCAAAGAACTCTCTGAGGATCTGAAAAAGAGAATTGTTGCTCTACATAAAGATGGCCTAGGCTATAAAAAGATTGCATAGACCCTGAAACTGAGCTGCAGCATGGTGGCCAAGACCATACAACTATTTAACAGGACAGGTTCCACTCAGTACAGGCCTCGCCATGGTCGACCAAAGAAGTTGGGTGCACGTGCTCAGCGTCATATCCAGAGGTTATCTTAGGTAAATCGATGTATGAGTGCTGCCAGCATTGCTGCAGAGGTTGAAGGGGTGGGGGGTCAGCCTGTCAGTGTTCAGACCATACGCCGCACACTGCTTTAAATTGGTCTGCATGGCTGTTGTCCCAGAAGGAAACCTCTTCTAAAGATGATGCACACGAAAGCCTGCAAACAGTTGCTGAAGACAAGCAGACTAAGGGCATGGATTACTGGAACCAAGTCCTGTGGTCTGATGAGACCAAGATAAACTTATTTGGTTCAGATGGTGTCAAGTGTGTGTGGCGGTAACCAGGTGAAGAGTACAAAGACAAGTGTGTCTTACCTACAGTGAAGCATGGTGGTGGGAGTGTCAGGGTCTGGGGCTGCTTGAGTGCTGCCGGCACTGGGAAGCTACAGTTCATTGAGGGAACCATGAATGCCAACATGTACTGTGACATACTGAAGCCGAGCATGATCCCCTCCCTTCGGAGACTGGGCCGCAGGGCAGTATTCCAACATGATAACGACCCAAATCACCTTTATGTGATAGACCAACACAAAGTGGCACATAATTTGCGAAGTGGAAAGAAAATAATAAATGAGTTAAAACATTTTTTACAAATAAACATGTGAAAAGTGTGGCATACATTTGTATTCAGCCCCCTTTACTCTGATACCCCTAACGAAAATCTAGTGGAACCAATTGCTTTCAGAAGTCACCTAATAAGTAAATAGAGTCCACCTGTGTGTAATTTAATTTCAGTATAAATATAGCTGTTCTGTGAAGCCCTCAGAGGTTTGTTAGAGAACCTTAGTGAACAAACCACATCATGAAGGCCAAGGAACACACCAGACAGGTCAGGGATAAAGTTGTAGAAAAGTAAAAGCAGGGTTAGGTTATAAAACAATATCCCAAGCTTTGAACATCTCAAGGAGCACTGTTCAATCCATCATCCGAAAATGGAAAGAGTATGGCACAACTGCAAACCTACCAAGACATGCCCATCCACCTAAACTGACAGGCCGGGCAAGGAGAGCATTTATCAGAGAAGCAGCCCAGAGGCCCATAGCAACTCTGGAGGAGCTGCAGAGATCTACAGCTAAGGTGGGAGAATCTGTCCACAGGACAACTATTAGTCGTGCACTCCACAAATCTGGCCTTTATGGAAGAGTGGCAAGAAGAAAGCCATTGTTGAAAGAAAGCCATAAGAAGTCCCGTTTGCAGTTTGCAAGAGGCCATGTGGGAGACACAGCAAACATGTGGAAGAAGGTGCTCTGGTCAGATGAGACCAAAATTGAACTTTTTGGCCTAAAAGCAAAATGATATGTGTGGCAAAAAACTAACACTGCACATAACCCCGAACACTCCATCCCCACCGTGAAACATGGTGGTGGCAGTATCATGTTTTGTGGATGCTTTTCCTCAGGAGGGACAGGGAATCTGTTCAGAGTTCATGGGTGGAGCCAAATACAGGGCAATCTTAGAAGAAAACCTGTTAGAGCCTGCAAAAGACTTGAGACTGGGGTGGAGGTTCACCTTTCAGCAGAACAATGACCCTAAACATACAGCCAGAGCTAAAATGGAATCGTTTAGATCAAAGAATATTCATGTGTTAGAATGGCCCAAAGTCCAGACCTAAATCCAATTGAGAATCTGTGGCAAGACTTGAAAAATGCTGTTCACAGACACTCTCCACCCAATCCGACAGAGCTTGAGCTATTTTGCAAAGAAGAATGGGCAAAAATGTAACTCTCTAGATTTGCAAAGCTGGTAGAGACATCCCCAAAAAGACTTGCAGCTTTAATTGCAGGGAAAGGTGGTTCTATAAAGTATTGACTCAGGGGGCTGAATACAAATGCACGCCACACTTTTCACATATTTGTAAAAAATGTTGAAAACCATTTATCATTTTCTTTCCACTTTACAATTATGTGCCACTTTGTTTTGGCTATCACATAAAATCCCAATAAAATACATTTACACTTTTGTTTTTTTTACAGCTTAAAAACGCCTAGGCTATTTGCAGCTCAAAAACGTCTAGGTGGGCATGAATCCATAGACTAACATAGACAGGCGTTTTTAAGCTGTAAAAAACGCTAAAAAACGCGGCTGTAAAAACGTCCGTGTGCATGAGGACTAAGATAAAATCAACAGGACATAATAACCCATTCCAAAACGGCTACTGGTCTGAATTGCTGGTTACCAGAGTTTTTAGAATGGCTGCTGTGGCTTTCAAGATGAATACTCTTAAAGAGGAATTACTTCTTGCGACCTCTGAGTTCCAAAGCATAAGGTGTTCAGGAATCTTCATGAATGTAAAAGTGTGAGTAGATGAGTGGTATATGTGTCTGCGTGTATGATTGATGGTAATCAGATGTTTCTGAATGTTCTTGAGTCTCTCTCATGGCATCTCTCCTGCTTCTAAATACCATATCCGACAATAAGATCATAAAAATTATAGTAGGCTCAGCCCAAAAGGTATGGCTTCTTTTCTATTGGTTAAGAAAAATCGAATGATTTACTTTGGTGAATTTCAGGTAATATCACCTTCAACCACTAGGCATGTCTGAGAGCAGAAAACTGTGTTCTGAACTACCTCTTAGATAAAAAGTTCAATTTTCATAATATGTATTTGTTTGTATTTTGGTGAGAAGAATATATATCTTTAAGTATTTGGTAACCGGTCTAATATAAAATACGTTCAGTATAACTTTGATTTATTACTATCACAAGATTTATATATATATATATATATATATATATATATATATATATATATATATATATATATATATTAAAGACTGGTCTATCTAGGAAAGACACGTGTTATATATATATTAATCAATATCACATAAAATAATTATCTATATGCATAAATGTATAATTCTGGTATATCCAATGAATATTTGTTTATCTAAAGACACGTGCTATGTGTACATTTTTATATAGTTATAATCACGATTCATATGTCTTTCATAATACTAATTGGCATCTTAAACAATTCTACTTATAATTTTGATCACTACTTTTCTTAAACCTCTCCTTCACTCCATGATATCTGCTTTTTGCAGCTCTGCACCCTTTAAATAACCAAGGAAAGTCTTTATGAATGAGTGACCATTATCTGCAGTACAAGCCTAAGGTGTGGAGCATTTCTGGACAACTTACATACATTTGGTGTTGTGGATGTGACTAAATATGCATTTTTAATTGCCAAAGTCTGGACACCTGAAAGGAAACTGAACAAAATCAGAAATGTCTGGACAGTTGGTATATCATAGTCTTCTGTATAAATGTGTTTTTAAATTAAATTGAAGTTACCTCTTCTCAGTCAACAATGAACTTGCTTTATGAAAAGCAAAGAAGGCATAGAAGGAACATGCTGAATGTTGATACATCAAGTTTATAGCCACCAACCAATTTCAGACAGAACACAATACCACTGTATGTAAACGTTGTCTGCACATAACATATGGTTCTGGTACAAAGCATGATGAGATTTTTTACGAATAACTAAAAGATTTTAAATACATTTTTTTTTAGGTATTTATGTGAGGAGAAGCTACAAAAATGAATGAGACAAACAGGCAAAAATAAAAAATAAATCAACAGTAAAAAGAAAATTTGTTAAAAAAAAACAGAGAAGCAAATAAGGGAAGAAAGGTTTATTGAAAATATATTAGGGTTACTGAGGAGTTAATAACGGGCTAAATAGTGGGTAAGTCAAGGTGTATAAACACCACAAAAAAAAGTTCTGGAAACAGAATATTTTTATTGTTTTATTAGCTCAAACATCAATCAAAGATGCTAACATTTTCTAAAGTCTTAGGATGCCTTCTTCAATGCTTCTGTATCTTTGGCAGCCTGCCTAGATATCAATGGCCACAGCCTATTTCTGTCAGTGTGAAAAGTTGGTGTTCAGGGTTTGGAAGCTGGTTTGTGGTTGGTGATCTCTATATTCAGAGGACTGCCTCAACATTTGAGGTGTTCTACCAGTACATAGGTGACTTGCTGAAATACAATTCTGGGGTTTGTTAGCTACCTAAGGCTGAGTTCACATATCTGCAGTGTGGTTTGCTCTGTGCATTTCTGTTTACCGGTTCAGGTGAGATTCAGGTGCGAAGCCGGTCACACTCACATGTTATGCAATTTGGATGCGGTTAAAAACGCATCCAATTTGCATATATGTAAACTCAAGACCCATTCGTACCATTGTTTTATTATATGCACTACAACCCACTATCACAGCATAATAAAAGCTCATGAAAACTAGTTGCCATTATAATCCATGACAGTCTTTTTCAACCAGGGTGCCATGGCACACTGGGGTGCTTTCTGGGCTCTTTAGGGGTGCCTTGGCAAAATGCCAAAAAATTTCCCAAAGATTGTCAACAAACCAGAGGGTGTATCATGCCTGCCTTTTTTGTCACACAAAGCCACAGGATTTTAATGTGCAGCATTACATTGTGCATTGGGCATTGTGTTGGCCAGCTGCTGGTTTCCCAACAACTGATGATGGCATAGGTTGAGAAGAAGGACGCCAGGCACCTGAGGACATCCTTGTTTGCCCCTTTATCTACCCCTCTCTGTCAACACTGGGGTCACATCCACTGATTGAGGGAGAGAAACTGGGGCAGAAGAGAAAAGCTGGAATGCTAGTACCAGTGTACATTTTTAAGATATAAATAATCTCTAATGTTGGGTGTCCTATTCGTGTTTTTATGTAGAACTATTAGTTTAGATTTTTTTTTCATTTTAGAATGGGGTGCCTCGAGATATGTACAATATTTTAAACGGATCCATGACAGAAAAAAGGATGAGAAACACTGATCTATGAAGCTGTTCGCATCAATGTGTTGTGTAAGATGGCAGTGCATTTTGTTTTCCACAAATCCTGCTTTCAGCATCATTTGTGAGTTTTTGGTAAAATGTGTTTTGCCTTATAATCAAAGTAACACATGGTGATGCATAGAAAATTCATACATTTTTTTTTAATTACTGCATTTTTTAAATCACATGGTACATTTCCCAGGAAGAAATCTGTGGAAAACGCACGCAAAGTTCCCACCCACATTTTGCTTTGTATTACATTTTAACGTTACACTTTAAAATTGCACCAAAAACACACTATGTTCTTTCATGAAATTCATGAGCACTTTCTAACACGAATGAGGCCTAAATCTTCTGTTCTTTATAAGCTGTACAGAACATAACTAAATCAAAATCTGTCAGATTACTCTCAGCCTTTCTTTGGGAAACCTTCAAATGGGTGATAACGAACCCCTCATTACTAAGCATACTTCTAAAGTCACTTTCATTATATTTACAAAAATTGAACTTCTCTCCCCCAACCATATAGAATGTGCAATTTAAAGCTCCATAATACATAATGCGCCCGCCAGGTTTGAGAAGCTTTGAGAATTTCCTGAAGTTTCTCACAAATTCTTCAAGGTCTTTGCTGATGGCTTCCGGAATACCCCAGAACACAAGGCAGTCTGCTTGTGGTAGCCCAATTGAGCCTGTGAGATTTTCCTGTTTGAGATCAAATTTTACAACATGTTTAATTGCCGCCCTGAGTCCGATTTCCTTCTCCTCACATTGGTCACTGGAAGGAAGAAGCAAATCCCCTGTCACATAAAGCATTTAACTGATATTCTGAGAGGCATTGAGTATATTGGGCTTGAGTTGTTACATACTGTTAACATTTCTGAGCTGTAGAAGAGACTTTCAGATATCAGTGGAAGAGGAGTGTCGACTCCAACCATTTACCATAGAGATGAAGCACTTACAGCTAGCCACTAACCACCAATTCCCTCTACCTCTTTTGCTGGGGATCATATGCTGCATACCCAAAAAAAAGGTTCTTCTAGCAGTATTACATTTGATGTCAGTGGATATGGATGAGCCGAACACCCCCTGGTTTGCGGCAGTACATGCAAACGGACTGAAAGTTTGTGCGAACATTCGAACACCGTTAAAGTCTATGGGACCCGAATGTGAAAAATCAAAAGTGCAAATTTTAAAGGCTAATATGCAAGTTATTGTCCTAAAAAGTGTTTGGGGACCTGGGTCCTGCCCCAGGGGACATGTTATTGAGAAAAACGGCATGGGTACCATCCCCAAGACCTTTGGGTCTTGTATGGATATTAAGGGGAACCCCGTACCCAAGTTAAAAAAAGAAAAGGCGTGGGGCCCTATATATTCTGAACAGCAGTATACAGGCGGTCCAAACAAGACAGGGACTGTAGGTTTGTTCTTAAGTTGAATCTGTTTGTAATTTTGTCACCCCTGTAACATTTGTTTTGCTGTCTGTGCCCCTGTTCAGAAGATTTCACCTCACTTACTGTTCCAATGACAATTGGATTTTGAAAATTTGGGGTTATTAGGGAAACAAGGATTGGTGATAAAGCATCAGTGGAGACACCTTTTTCCCCATATTAACTGTTACAGGAGAGAATTTCCCTTCCTAGGGGTAGATTTCCTCTCACTTACTGTTGTCTCCCTCCGTTTGTAAGTAGGAGTCGTTTGTAAGTCGGATGTTTGAAAGTAGGGGACCGCTTGTATATACTATAAGGCCTGTCCTATATACTCTGCAGAAAATTGGGCCTAATGCCGTGTACACATGACCAGACTTTTCGACCAAACTGGTCCGACCATCCGAACGAATCCGGCGGACATTTCGATCGTGTGTGGGCTTCATCGGACCTTTTCTGTGGAAAAGTCTGTCGGACTTTAGAAATAGAACATGTTTCAAATCTTTCTGATGGACTCGAGTCCAATTGAAAAATCCGTTTGTCTGTATGCTAGTCCGATGGACAAAAAAGGACACAAGGGCAGCTATTGGCTACTGGCTATGAACTTCCTTATTCTAGTCCGGTCGTACGTCATCACGTTCAAAAAGATCGGACTTTGGTGTGATCGTGTGTAGGCAAGTCCGTTTCGTTGGAACTCCGTCGGAACTCCGTTGAAAAGTCCTCCGGGGTTCAGTCCGACGAAAAGTCCAGTCGTGTGTACACGGCATTAGGTGTTGGTGGTACCAGAACACTGTAAGCCCTCACAGTTACTCTTGGTAGGTGCTGGAACAGGCCCTGCTGTAAAATATTATATCAAGAATTGTAATTACTTGCCCCTGTTGAACAGGGGCAGAAAAATTGAGCCTTTGGTGACGGTGTGGTGGTGGTGCCACAATACTGTAAGCCCTCACAGTTACACTTGGTGAACACTAGAACAGGCACTGCTGTGAAATATTATATCAAGAATTGTAATTACATGCCCCTGTTAAACAGGGGCAGAAAAATTGGGCCTTAGGCAGTGGTGGTGGTGCCACAACACTGTAACCCCTCACAGATTCTGTTGTTGAGCGCAGGAACAAGCCCTGCTGTGAAATATTGGAGAAAATATTGTAATTACATGCCCCTGTTAAACAGGGGCAGGAAAATTGGGCCTTAGGCGGCTGTGGTGGTGGTGGCACAACACTGTAAAGCCTCACAGATACTCTTGTTGAGCGCAGGAATGGGCCCTGCTGTGAAATATTAGAGCAAATATTGCAATTACATGCCCCTGTTAAACAGGGGCAGAAAAATTAGGCCTTAGGCATTGGTGGTGGTGCCCTGAAACAAAAATGTTCTTAGAAGCTATCAAACATGAACATTGAGGAGGAATAGTATAGTCACTCAGCATAACAGAATAGTCACTCAGCATAGGCAGTCTTCAAGGGATCTCACATTCATAGAAAAATGAATCAGTTACATCAGCATCAGGTGCTTGGTAACTGGTGATCCAAGACTGATTCAATTTTTTGAAGGTGAGCCGATGTGTCTGTGGACAGGTGCACTCTGTGATCGGTTACAAAGCCTCCAGCAGCACTGAATGTGCGTTCAGAAAGAATGCTGGATGTAAGACATGCATATTGTGCAAGCTCCGGCCAGTGATCCATCCTCAAGACCCAATAACCCAGTGGATTTTTGGTTGGAAAGGTCTCCAAGTCTGATCCTGCCCCCAAGTATTCCTGCACTATGTATATCAGACGCTGGAACCGATCAGACCTTGGGGCTGCAGACTAAAGAATTGTCTGAACGCATCGGTCAGACAGCCACCATCTCCACCGCTCCTTCTGTGACTGACCGAAGCCTCAGCAACACATTGTCCAGGAGGACCAGGAAATTGTAACCTCCCAGGCTCTGGAAACGCATTGCACAAACTTTCTGTAAGGCCTCCCGAAGTTGTTTCATCCTCTGCTCCCTCTGCGAAGGCTGGATAAGTTTCGCAACCTTACCCTTGTAACGTGGATCAAGAAGGGTTGCCAGCCGGTAATGATCCCTCTCCTTGATACCACGAATCCGAGGGTCCTTTTCGCTCACTTTGCAGGATCAGGGAGGCCATGCAGTGAAGGTTTGCTGGCATTTGATCCGGAGTCATCTGGGTCACTAAGGATGACATGATCCACAGCCACCTCCTCCCAGCCACGTACAAGTCCATGGGTTTCTGGGGACTGAAAACGATACCTTGAAGACTGCTGCTGATGCTGAGTGCTAGGCTCCACCTCCATGCTGACACAATCCCTCTCCTCCTGTGTGATCGGCGGGCCCGCAGGAATACTGTTTGGATAGAGGGGGCCTTGAGAGGTAAGGAAGTCCTCCTCTGTTCTGCCTCAAGTGCCCTGTCCATTATTCCACGAAGCGTGTGCTCCAACAGGAAGACAAGAGGGACAGTATCACTGATGCATATGTAAGAAAGATAGGGGGCGCTAGATACCATAATATTCAAGTGCTCCAAAAAAATATATATATCTCCTGCATTACCCAAAAAATGGAAATGTAAGAAAGCTAGGGGGCGCTAGATACCATACTATTCAAGTGCTCTAAATACATATATCTCCTGTGTTACCAAAAAAAATGAAAATCATAATATTGACAAATAATAGTTAGATTACACATTGAAGTGCCCACATTAGTGAAAACATATATAGTGATTGATTGTCCACATAAAAACGTGATTGAAGTAGTTGAAGTGATATCTTTCAATATTATCTCAATCTTGTTGCTGTAAACAAAAGGTTTTCCATCACCAAAGAAACAAAAGAAAAGGAAAACACCTCGAAGTAGTAGATATCTGCTTACCAGATACCAATGACTCCTTTAGTTAAAAAGAGAGTCACTAGCGCTTGTGCAGGGTTGTGCCTGCTCACATGGATGGCCGGGCTGTGGTTGGTATTATAGGCATAGATCATTCCCATCAGGCTCATTCAAGATAGGATAAGGATACATAGGAAACAAAAACAGTCTCCATAGCGTAAAACCATTTATTAAAAAAGTAAACAAATTAAAAAGCCAAATGGCCGCTTACATTGGTGGGTGCCTACCCGGCACTGGGGCTGCTTGCATGTCAGGGTGACTTCGCAGTCAAAAAAAGCCTTTCATGTCTCCTCCACGCTGGCGTGCGTTCCAGCTTACACAGGGGGGCAGCCAAAGGATCCGGATGTTGTTGGATGATAGGACATGTGACCACGTACCGCTCCGACGTACGTTTCGTAGTGAACGTCTTCAGGGAAGCGTCCCTAGTGACTCTCTTTTTAACTAAAGGAGTCATTGGTATCTGGTAAGCAGATATCTACTACTTCGAGGTGTTTTCCTTTTCTTTTGTTTCTTTGGTGATGGAAAACCTTTTGTTTACAGCAACAAGATTGGGATAATATTGAAAGATATCACTTCAACTACTTCAATCACGTTTTTATGTGGACAATCAATCACTATATATGTTTTCACTAATGTGGGCACTTCAATGTGTAATCTAACTATTATTTGTCAATATTATGATTTTCATTTTTTTTGGTAACACAGGAGATATATGTATTTAGAGCACTTGAATAGTATGGTATCTAGCGCCCCCTAGCTTTCTTACATTTCCATTTTTTTGGTAATGCAGGAGATATATATATTTTTTTGGAGCCCTTGAATATTATGGTATCTAGCGCCCCCTATCTTTCTTACATTCCTTTTTTTGATTATCTATTTTTTTGATTATTCAAAAATTGGGGAGCAGCTTACACTGATTGTTTATATATTTCCACAATTTTTTTATTATTTTATTTTATTTTTTTTTTTATTGTTGGGAATGTTTTCTTACTAGATGTACCACCAGTATATGTAATTCATATATATTATCTGCTATCGACACCACTGGCGCGAAGGTTTCTATTATTATCACTGATGCATACACTGTCACTGCTTACCATCCTCGTGGCCTCCTCAAATGGTGACAGGACAGTGAATGCATCCTTGATCAGTAGCCACTGGAGTGGTGAAAAAAAGCCAAGCTCCCCTGACCCTGTCCTGGTGCCATACTCACACAGGTACTCATTGATGGCCCTCTGCTGCGTGTGCAGCCGCTGCAGCATTGCCAACATTGAGTTCCACCTGGTGGGCATGTCACAAATGAGGCGGTTCTTGGGCAGGTTACATTCCTTTTGAAGGTCAGCCAGCTGAGCACTGGCATTATATGACCGGCGGAAATGCCCACAGACTTTCCTGGCCTTCCTCAGGAGATCCTGTAAGCCCAGGTATCTGCACAAGAACCGCTGTACCACCAAATTAAGGACGTGAGCCAAACAGTGAACATGGCTCAAGTGTCCCTGTCGGAGGGCGGAGAGGAGGTTGGTGCCATTGTCGCAAACCACCATTCCTGGCTGAAGCTGGTGTGGCGTCAACCACCTCTGTGTCTGCCCCTGCAGAGCTGACAGAATCTTTGCCCCAGTGTGGCTCCTGTCCCCTAAGCAGACCAACTCAAGCACTGCATGGCATCTTAGCCCCTTGAATGCATAAGGAGCACCGCTGGTTCTGAGGAGAAATCTGCAGAGGAAGAGGCCACAGAGGAAGAAGAAGAGGATGTGGTGGAGGAGAGAGGTGTGGCAGAATCACCACTACTAGCATTTTGGAGGAGTGGTGGCAGAACAAGCTCCAACAATACTGCACCCTGTCCTGCATTCTTCCCAGCTGCCAACAGAGTTACCCAGTGTGCTGTGAGAGAAAGGTAATGTCCCTGTCCATGCCTGCTGGACCATGAGTCAGCAGTAATATGCACCTTACCGCTGACCGCCCTGTCCAACAAGGCCAAAACATTGCCTTCCACATGCCGGTAGAGAGCCGGAATGGCCTTCCGTGAAAAGAAATGGCATTTGGCAACCTGCCATTGAGGTGCCGCACATTCCACAAATTCACGAAAGGGGGCACAGTCTACCAGCTGAAAAGGCAGCAGTTGGAGTGTGTTGTAGAATCTCATATTAGCCAATGTATTTCATATTATTCATATTGATTTGCATATATTTTATTGATAATTATTATTATTATTCATATTATTATATAATAGTAGTTTTATCAATATTATTGATCAATAAGTAAAGCAACAATTATTAATCTTTAATAATGTATACTGTATTTTCCAAAGATTAAAGTCTTCATTTTTAAGTGTTGAATGACCTCTGCTTTATGACAAGTACTTGTACACAGGTGTTCTCGAAAATGTATTAAGATTAAGTCTACTGGGTGAAAGTTCATTAGAATAGATTCAAGTTATATAGAATTGTCTCAAGTCTGAAATACATATAAATCAGACAGATAAAGATAAGAAAACAGGTGGTTTAGAAATAATTAAAGTTATGTACAGTACATTAAATTAAGTTTGACAGGGTCAAACAAAAGTCTGCTTGTGCCCTCATTAAAACTGTTAAAATACATACATATAGTGAGACATATAAACACATCTGGTGGGGTTATTGAAAGTTAATTGTCTCAAAGTCGTAAATCTACAAATCCTTGAAGCTAGTTAAATCTGTTCAAGATAAGGAGAGTTTGATAACACAGCTGGGTGCCATACTGTCTCTATACAGGTGTTTTTAATTGGACAAAACCAAAATCACTTTAATGAACATATAGGAATTTTGGGAATATTTAAGTTTATCTGGTTGTAGAACAGGTGTCAGATTTATGGTTAGTTACATTGACGTAGATCTTAGCGACCAATCATATGTAAGAGAGATGTTAAGATAAGACTTGTAAAAGGGTATATAAATGCAAGCTCTACAATTGTTAGACAGACAAGTCAGATAGGAGCTCATAAGGGTGAACTCTGTGTATGCTGCCCTATTGCACAGGTCATAGAGGTCAGAACCAATGGGCAAGTATCTGTCCGTAACTTGTCTCCTCGTACGAGTCAGAGAAGACTTCTTTACTTGTTCCAGAATGTGGTCTCAGGTGAATTTCCCTCACAAACTTGGTCGAGCTGGAACCCAGAACTCTGTGAGGGGACCAGACCACCGGCCGATCGACTGGTCCCTATCAGGTGACGGGTTCCCAAGAATTGACAGAAAAGACCCATTCTGGTTCAAGGTGAGAACAATTCACAACTGTTTAAATTTGGTTAGAGGATAAGAATACCTATATCCAATATGCTTGCATTGTAAGAAACTGTATAAATTAGACCTGTATCTTGTAATACTTTGAACATAAACCTGTATGTTATCAGCTGTTAATAAACCTGCATTGCTGAATTTCTGCCTGGTTCGATACTTTACTATTCTACTTCAAGTGTTAGCAATTTAGCCAAGCTAGCATTCAGCCTCTGAGCATGTGGATAGCTAGGACTGAATTTCTTTCGACGGTTTAGCATCTGGGTAGGGAAATTTGTCTGCTACAATCAGGTGTTGGTGTAGCGATAGCAGATTGCCCACAAGTACTTGGCACACCTAATTCTACACCTTCATTCCTCTCAGTGCAGGTTTCTGTGAGGACTGAAGGTATAGTGGGGTTTGAGATCCCAGCTGATGAGGAGCAAGGAGAGGTCCACCTTGTTCTTTGGTGTGGATCTTTTAAGTATTTCTGCCAATGGACTGCATGGGAGGTCGACATATGTCTGGTCAAGCATGTGGTGCCCAAGCGGCTGCTGTTTTGGCCACGCTTGATACACTTCAGACATATGTTGCAAACGGCATTGGTGTGATCTGCTGCACACGTATCAAAAAGGCCCACACCAAAGAACTTTTCAAAATATGCAGGGGGTCAGCAGCACCCTGCACATTCGGAGCTCTGTGGTGTGATGTAGTTGGGTGGCTGCCCTTAAGCTGGCCCCTGGAGGGCATCCTGCCTCATTGGAGATGTGCCTCCTCCTCCTTCTCCTCCTCTTTTCTATCAGGCACCCACGTAGAGTCAGTGACCTCATCATCCCCTCCCTCCTCGTCACTGAAGCAAACCTGGCAGTATGCTGCAGCTGGGGGAACACGACTGCCAGTTTCTTGTCCTTCTTGGGTGCCCCCTCTCTCTGGGCTCACGTTACTGCCTTCCTCAACCTGGGTACCATCATCGGAGCCTTCAAAATGCTGCACATCCTCCTGCAGCATGTACCCGACACTGGTCAAACAGTTCGGGGGACTCCTCCATGCATGATGGTGGGGCTAGGGAAGGAGTGACTGACATTGAGCTGATGGAATAGGCCGCTTTGGTAGCTGCATTGGCAGGCAAACTACTCTGAGCCTAGGTAACAGAGGATGAGGAGGATGAAGATGGCTTAGTTATCCAGTCTACCAACTCTTCTGCATGTTGTGGATCAACACGGCCAGCTGCCGAAAATAAGGACAAGTGTGCCCCATGGCCACGTGCTGAGGATGCACTGTGTTCATGACCAGCACTGTTGGCTGTAGACACAGAGCCTGTTTGCCCTCTTTTAGTGGCCTGTGAGTGTCTGCCTCTCCTTGGTGGCCTTCCAGACATGCTGTAAAATTTTATTAGCAAAACTCCACCTGAAGTTTACTAGAAAAACGTACAACAGGAATGGTCTGCAGTCAGATATAGGCTTGGCTAGACTAGAATGCAGTGGATATATATATGTAGGAGACTGTATATATATTTAATGCACTGCAGATCACTGAATCGCCTGCCTAAAAGTGTATTTGAAAACGTACAACAGGAATGGCCTGCAGTCAGATATAGGCTTGGCTAGACTAGAATGCAGTGGATATATATATGTAGGAGACTGTATATATATTTAATGCACTGCAGATCACTGAATCACCTGCCTGAAAGTGTATTTGAAAACGTACACCAGAAATGACCTGCAGTCAGATATAGGCTTGGCTAGACTGGAATGCAGTGGATATATATATGTAGGAGACTGTATATATGTATATATATATATATATATATGTATATATATGTATATATGTAATGCACTGCAGATCAGTGAATCACATGCCTGCCTGAAAGTGTATTTGAAAAAGTACACCAGGAATGGCCTGCAGTCAGATATAGGCTTGGATAGACCAGAATGCAGTGGATATATATATGTAGGAGACTGTATATATATTTAATGCACTGCAGATCACTGAATCACCTGCCTGAAAGTGTATTTGCAAACGTACAACAGGAATGGCTTGCAGTCAGATATAGGCTTGGCTAGACTGGAATGCAGTGGATATATATATGTAGGAGACTGTATATATGTATATATATACATATATATATGTAATGCACTGCAGATCACTGAATCACATGCCTGCCTGCCTGAAAGTGTATTTGAAAATGTACACCAGGAATGGCCTGCAGTCAGATATAGGCTTGGATAGACTAGAATGCAGTGGATATATATATATATATATATATATATATATATATATATATATATATATATATATATATATATATATATGTAGGAGACTGTATATATATTTAATGCACTGCAGATCACTGAATCACCTGCCTCTCTGCCGGAAAGTGTATTTGAAAATGTACACCAGGAATGGCCTGCAGTCAGATATAGGCTTGGCTAGACTAGAATGCCGTGGATATATATATGTAGGAGACTGTATATATATATTTAATGCACTGCAGATCACTGAATCACCTGGCTGTCTGCCTGCCTGCCTGAAAGTATATTTGAAAACGTACAACAGGAATGGCCTGCAGTCAGATTGTAACGTACCTGGGATGTGAGCCTGACGTGTGGAGGGAGACCTCCCGTACCACCCTGGCTCGGAGACCACTGGAGTGGGAACAGTGGCGGTAAGAGCACAGTGAGGTAAAGGTGCCTGAGTCCTTACTGCTTGAAGTGGTCGCGGATGCAGGTCAGCAGGTGCAGGTTTGCAGAGCAGCGGATGCAGGTCAGCAGATGCGGGTTTGCAGAGCAGCGGATGCAGGTCAGCAGGTGCAGGTTTGCAGAGCAGCAGATGCAGGTTAGCAGATGCAGGTTTGCAGATCAGAAGATGCAGGTTTGCAGACAGAAGCAGAGTCAGACGAGCCGGGTCATACACATCAGGGAATACAGCAGAAACGGCAAGCAGAGAATAGTCAGAGTCCAGGCTGGGTCTTGGCAACAGGCAATCAGGCAGGTAACAGAGCTGGGTCAAACTAGCCAAGGTCAAGATTGGAGACATAAGCAGGGTCAGGAAGCCGGGTCAGAATACAGGAACAGAGTACTGGTACAATCAGGAACACAGGGAACGGAAGCAGATCAAACCGCAAGAGGCAGTGCCACTGAGCATCTTTTAAAGGCTATTGGGCGCCAAAGCGTGTCTTAACGAACGCGCATGCACACGTTCGTACGAGCGGTCCATGACTCGCGCATGCGCATAGGTGCACACCTTCTGGAACGGGACATACGTTCGTGACAGTGCCCCCCCCTTAAGGGCAACCTCCGGGTGCCCAAGAGAACTCTTTTCTGGGGGTGATTACGGAAAAAGGCCTGGATTAATTTTAATTCTTGAGCGTGAATGTTCCGTTGGGGTTCCCAAGAATTTTCTTCCAGACCGTAACCTCTCCATTTGATCAGGAACTGTAGCTGATTCCTTCTTCTTCGGCAGTCTAAGACGACCTCTACTTCAAACTCCTCATCTCTGTCAATGATCACAGGTTCAGGTGGTCTTGATCCTCTGTCAGGAAAGGCATCCGGTACTGTAGGTTTCAATAATGAGACATGAAATACCGGATGGATTTTCAAAGACTCCGGTAAGACAAGTTCATAGGAAACGTCATTTAATTTCCACTTTACTGGAAAAGGACCAATGAATTTGGGTGCCAATTTCCTTGCAGGGCAGGCCATCTTAAGATTGGTGGTGGATAACCATACTTGATCGCCCTGTTGCAGACATAACTCCCCCCTCCTCTTCCTGTCAAACATCTTCTTATTGGTTGCCTGTGCCCTGGTCATGGCTTCCTGTAATATCTTGCTATTGCGAGTCAGGAAATCGACAGTACTCTGGACTGCCGGAACTGATGAATCCGGGATGCGATCAGGTAGGAAGGTTGGATGGTACCCGTAATTGGCAAAGAATGGCGACTGACCTGTAGCCGAATGACTGGCATTATTAAAGGCAAATTCTGCCAGAGGTAGTAATGATACCCAGTCGTCCTGAACAAAGGAGGTGAAGCATCGGAGATACTGCTCGAGCGTTTGGTTCGTCCTCTCAGTTTGCCCATTAGTCTGAGGGTGATAGGATGAGGACATAGACAGTTAAATCTTCAAAGCCCTGCATAAAGCCCTCCAGAAACGAGAGGTGAACTGCACCCCTCTGTCCGAAACAATGTCCGCAGGAACCTTGTGTAGCCTTACTATCTCTCTAATGAAGACTTGGGCAGTTTCCATGGCAGAGGGTGTGCTTTTTAATGGAACAAAGTGGACCATCTTGGATAAACGGTCAACCACGACGAAGATCACTGAATATCCCTCCGATGGAGGCAGTTCCACTACGAAATCCATGGCAATCATTTTCCAAGGATGGTCGGGGACTGGTAAAGGTCTGAGTAGACCCCAGGCCTTGCTTCTAGTGGTCTTGCTACGGATACAGGTGGCACAAGAGCTTATATATTCCCTGCAGTTCTTCTCAAGATCCGGCCACCAAAACGTACGTTGGACTAGCTCCAGAGTCTTATGCATTCCGAAATGGCCTGCCAGAGGATGATCATGACACAAATTCAGCACTGTGACTCGGACCTCTTCAGGCACAAAGATCTTGCTGTTCCTCCACAGTAGACCATCCTTAAGTAGCAGAGTAACTCCGGGAGGGGCAGACACACCTGCAGAGGCTTGCTTCAAGCTGGACATGAGGTCAGTTTGCAGAAGTAAAAAGTTACCTTCCGATAGAATGGTGTCTGGAGCTGGTACTTCCTTCGGATCATAAAACATGCGAGAAAGAGCATCCGGTTTGGTGTTCTTGGAGCCAGGCCGGTAAGTTATGTGAAATGAGAACCTAGAGAAAAATAATGCCCATCGTGCCTGGCGGGGTCTCAGACGTTTGGCAGCTCTCAGATACTCTAAGTTCTTATGATCTGTATAAATGAGTATGGGGTGCGCTGCTCCTTCCAACAAATACCTCCACTCCTCAAGAGCCGATTTAATGGCCAGTAGTTCCCTATCCCCAACGTCATAGTTCCTTTCGGATGGGGTGATCCTCCGGGAGAAGAAAGCTATGGGGTGCATCAAGTCCTTGAGACCCTGGCGTTGGGAGATGACGGCTCCAACCGCAGTCTCGGAAGCATCTACTTCAAGTAGGTAAGGGAGCGCAGGGTCAGGATAACTCAGAATAGGAGCCGATGTGAAAAGTTTCTTTAAGTCTGTGAAGGCGGTCTGTGCCTTGGGAGTCCACTGGAACCGAGCATTCTGCTTGGTCAGCTGCGTGATTGGGGAGATAATAGCAGAGAAGCCCTTGATGAATCTCTGATAAAAGTTTGCAAAACCAACAAAGCGCTGCACCCCTTTCTTGTCTGAAGGTGCAGGCCAATCCAGAACGGCTGACACTTTTTGAGGATCCATCTTGAATCCCTCTGTTGATATCACGAGACCAAGGAACTGGATACTCTGTCGCTCAAACTCGCATTTTTCTGGTTTTGCGTATAGTCTGTGTTGACGAAGGCGACAGAGTACACTCTTGACATGTACTCGATGCTGCTCGAGGGAAGAAGAAAAAATCAAAATATCATCTAGATAGACAACTACATAAATGTCCAGACAGTCTCTAAAAACATCATTAATCAGGTGCTGAAATGTGGCTGGGGCGTTACATAACCCAAAAGGCATTACTAGATATTCGTAATGGCCGAACCTAGTACGAAAGGCAGTCTTCCACTCATCCCCTGCACGGATGCGGACCAAGTTGTAAGCCCCCCGCAGGTCTAATTTGGTAAACACAGAGGCGGTTCTAAGTCTTTGAAAGGGTTCAGGCACCAGGGGCAAAGGGTAACGGTTTTTAACCGTGATCTTGTTCAGCTCCCGATAGTCCACACAGGGTCGGAGAGAGTGGTCTTTCTTTTCCACAAAAAAGATTCCTGCTCCTGCTGGAGAGGTGGAAGGGCGGATGAATCCCCTCTTAAGATTTTCATCAACGTATTCCTTCAGTACCCCTAGTTCCCGTTCAGATAAAGGAAAGATACGTCCGAAAGGAATCTCAGCACCGGGAAGAAGCTCAATTGGACAGTCGTATGGACGATGAGGTGGAAGAACTTCGGCCCCACGTTTACTGAAAACGTCCAAGAACTCATGGTATTGTTTGGGCACAGCAGAGCAAGTTTCAGGATCTGGTTCCAGGCATAACAATGGACCAGAGGTACTGGGGCATGATGGCATGCAATGGTGCAGGCAGTAAGGTGACTGGAACCTAACACTTCCGGTTCCCCAATCGATCTGGGAATTGTGTGCCTGAAGCCAAGGATGACTGGAAACAAAGGAGAGGAAATAGCATTCAGGCTCAGAAGTTCCTTATGATCCACAAGGGTGATTACAGGCAAAGGAGGGGTCTCCTGGGTCACTATTCCAGATTTAATGCAGGACCGTCTGCCAGGAAGATGGAGAGTTTGATAGACAAAGTCCATAGGCGAGGTTCCTCCTGCAGGCTCAGACATGGCGGTTTGATACTGTAACGTACCTGGGATGTGAGCATGACGTGTGGAGGGAGACCTCCCGTACCACCCTGGCTCGGAGACCACTGGAGTGGGAACAGTGGAGGTAAAAGCACACTGAGGTAAAGGTGCCTGAGTCCTTACTGCTTGAAGTGGTCGCGGATGCAGGTCAGCAGGTGCAGGTTTGCAGAGCAGCGGATGCAGGTCAGCAGATGCAGGTTTGCAGAGCAGCGGATGCAGGTCAGCAGGTGCAGGTTTGCAGAGCAGCGGATGCAGGTCAGCAGATGCGGGTTTGCAGAGCAGCGGATCAGGGGCAGCGCTAGGTGGGTGCTTGGGTGTGCTCAAGCCTCCCCAAAAATTATTTAAGCACCCCCATAGCACCCCCAAAATCCACATGGTAGTATTTGCAGATGTTATTGTTTTTTTGTTTGTTCTTTCCTTGCCTGCATGTTCTCTATTTCTGCCTGGAAGCTGGGGACTCTTTTTTTGTTGTGGAAGGATACAACAGCTGCGGCCGCAGAAGCCGAAAATCTTTAGCTAGACCCGGTGTTCTGCCATATAGTGTCCTCGTATCAGATAGTGTCCGCCTCGTACTGCGCAGGCGCAGCGCCTGCGCAGTACGGAGGAGCAGGAGATGCCGAAAATGCCCGAAGTTGATCAGCTGACCATCAGCTGTACACGGCGCTCGGGCACCTGTTAGCGATGGCAGTGTAAGAGGGCCCCTCGCGGGCTCGCTTCGCTCGCCACGCTTCGGGCACGGCCTCGCTGCGCTCGGCAAATATTTATTCTAACTCTATGTCCACTTGGATAGTAGGGAATGATCCTGGACATAGGGTAAGAATAAATGCGCAGGCGCCGTGTACAGCTGACGATCAGCTGTTGAACTTCGGAGACTTTCGGCGTCTCTTTTGTCCTCCGTACTGCGCCTGCGCAGTACAGGGAGGACACTATATGATAGGGGACTGAATTCGATAAGACACCGGCACAGACTAATTTTAGAGGCGGATGGATATCCACCTCTCTGCTGCCTCCTCAGCCAATGGTAAAGACTGTACCCGCCCCCTTCCCCCAGCCCGCCTTCTATGATTTCTGAGAAGAGGATATTCGGAAGCTGGAGAGAAAAAGAGGAGAGGAGAGGACACAGCCTGTTATGGGGGACACATTCTTCAGCCCAGCACTGAGAAACAGTGAGTTGTGTTTGTCTGCACTGCTGCCAGCATGGAGAGAACACGCTGGTTTCTACAGTGTGGGAAGGTTAGCAGAGGAGAACAGGATGGTTTATCTACCTATCCTGTATTCTGACACCTGCATTCCTCTCTGCCAGCACAAGTCACATGGATCTTACAGAGACTGACAAGTAGAAAATGCAGGATTTCTGAGTTATCCATCCATCCATTCACTCATCTATCCATTCATCTATCCATCCATTCATCTATCCTTTAATTTACTTATCCATCCATGCATCTGTCCATTCATTCACTCATCCATCCATTCACTCACTCATCCATCCATCCATTCATTCATCCATCAGACCATCCATTCCTCATTGCTGGTGTCACATTGTGTATATAGCGCACTCCTGATCCCCGCATTGTGTATATAGCGCACTCCTGATCCCCGCATTGTGTATATAGCGCACTCCTGATCCCCGCATTGTGTACATAGCGCACTCCTGATCCCCGCATTGTGTACATAGCGCACTCCTGATCCCCGCATTGTGTACATAGCGCACTCCTGATCCCCGCATTGTGTACATAGCGCACTCCTGATCTCTGCATTGTTTATATAAGGCACTCCTGATCCCCGCATTGTGTACATAGCGCACTCCTGATCCCCGCATTGTGTACATAGCGCACTCCTGATCCCCGCATTGTGTACATAGCACACTCCTGATCCCCGCATTGTGTACATAGCGCACTCCTGATCCCCGCATTGTGTATATAGCGCACTCCTGATCCCCGCATTGTGTACATAGCGCACTCCTGATCCCCGCATTGTGTACATAGCGTACTCCTGATCCCCACATTGTGTACATAGCGCACTCCTGATCCCCACATTGTGTACATAGCGCACTCCTGATCCCCGCATTGTGTACATAGCGCACTCCTGATCCCCGCATTGTGTACATAGCGCACTCCTGATCCCCGCATTGTGTACATAGCGCACTCCTGATCCCCGCATTGTGTACATAGCGCACTCCTGATCCCCGCATTGTGTACATAGCGCACGCCTGATCCCCGCATTGTGTATATAGCGCACTCCTGATCCCCGCATTGTGTATATAGCGCACTCCTGATCCCCGCATTGTGTATATAGCGCACTCCTGATCCCCGCATTGTGTATATAGCGCACTCCTGATCCCCGCATTGTGTACATAGCGCACTCCTGATCCCCGCATTGTGTACATAGCACACTCCTGATCCCCGCATTGTGTACATAGTGCACTCCTGATCTCTGCATTGTTTATATAAGGCACTCCTGATCCCCGCATTGTGTACATAGCGCACTCCTGATCCCCGCATTGTGTACATAGCGCACTCCTGATCCCCGCATTGTGTATATAGCGCACTCCTGATCCCCGCATTGTGTACATAGCGCACTCCTGATCCCCGCATTGTATACATAGCGTACTCCTGATCCCCACATTGTGTACATAGCGCACTCCTGATCCCCGCATTGTGTACATAGCGCACTCCTGATCCCCGCATTGTGTACATAGCGCACTCCTGATCCCTGCATTGTGTACATAGCGCACTCCTGATCCCCGCATTGTGTACATAGCGCACTCCTGATCCCCGCATTGTGTACATAGCGCACTCCTGATCCCCGCATTGTGTACATAGCGCACTCCTGATCCCCGCATTGTGTACATAGCGCACTCCTGATCCCCGCATTGTGTACATAGCGCACACCTGATCCCCGCATTGTGTACATAGCGCACTCCTGATCCCCGCATTGTGTACATAGCGCACTCCTGATCCCCGCATTGTGTATATAGCGCACTCCTGATCCCCGCATTGTGTACATAGCGCACTCCTGATCCCCGCATTGTGTACATAGCGTACTCCTGATCCCCACATTGTGTACATAGCGCACTCCTGATCCCCGCATTGTGTACATAGCGCACTCCTGATCCCCGCATTGTGTACATAGCGCACTCCTGATCCCCGCATTGTGTACATAGCGCACTCCTGATCCCCGCATTGTGTACATAGCGCACTCCTGATCCCCGCATTGTGTACATAGCGCACTCCTGATCCCCGCATTGTGTACATAGCGCACTCCTGATCCCCGCATTGTGTACATAGCGCACACCTGATCCCCGCATTGTGTACATAGCGCACTCCTGATCCCCGCATTGTGTACATAGCGCACTCCTGATCCCCACATTGTGTACATAGCGCACTCCCGATCCCCGCATTGTGTACATAGCGCACTCCTGATCCCCGCATTGTGTACATAGCGCACTCCTGATCCCCGCATTGTGTACATAGCGCACTCCTGATCCCCGCATTGTGTACATAGCGCACTCCTGATCCCCGCATTGTGTACATAGCGCACGCCTGATCCCCGCATTGTGTACATAGCGCACTCCTGATCCCCGCATACACCTATACACCTATACTCGCAGCACACTCCAAAAATGATTTTCAATGCCAGAGCAAGAAGAAGCCAAAATGACCCCTCAGCTCTTAAACACCCATGTGAGTCTTTTTTTTTTCTGTACATTGCTTCAGGGAGGGGAGAACCAAATTCTACAATAGCCTGGACAGTCACAGCTCCTTGGTTTAGTGTAGGCAGTGAAGGAAACAGAGGAAAGCATTCCCTATATACTGTATGTTGTGTATATTTACACACAGGGAGGCTGTTGTTACAAAATGCTCAGGGGTGTTGTCAGAGGGAACACAGACACCTAGTATTCCTTTCTCCCAGAAGAAATCATGTTTACTATAGAGCCCAGGTCGGCAACCCATGGACCACGATCTACCAGTCGATCGCATCCAGGTGACTGGTAGATTGGTCCTGGGCTTACCGACCTTCTGGCACAGATAGTGGATGAAGGCGGCGGCCAGCCACAGAACAAGAAAGGCAGGGCAGGAGGGAGCAGGCAGCCGCGGGGGCATCAAGCCTGCCTCATGAGCCAATGCCTTGTCCATAGTTCCGGCTGCAACGTGGAGTGGAGTGATACCAATAGCAGTCCGCCCCTCATTCTTGGTAGATCCACAGCAGCTGGAAGTTCTGCAAGAAGTTAAGGTCAGTAGGCATGATAGGGCACAGTAAAAGCTATGTGGGTACAATAGCAGCTATATAGGCACAATAGCATAAAGATGCTATTGAGCCCATAAAGATACTATTGAGCCCATACAGATGCACAATATTAGCTATATTGGCACAACATGGCATGTGTACACCTTTGGCTGCTACCTCTGCAGCTAAAGGGAGTAGGGATTGGGGAAGGTAAAAGTGTGACTCAACCACAGGGTTTTACCAACCCCAGTCTCACGTACCACCGTCAAATGCAGCTAAGGGCTGTTTTACAGGTGGAACAGGCACCACTGTTCCTCTAAAAAGTGATCTAAGCATGTTTGGCAGGTTGTGAAAAGGCTGATTCAATTGCCTAACCGCTAGTGGAAATGAGCCCCAACATTGCTGGTGTGGTGTCACAGTATATCTCATTATAAGAAAAGTGAACTTTCCCTCTGAACACTCTCCCTCATGTTACCATTAAAAAAAAAAAATCTAACCTGATAAATATATATTCCACCAATCAATGTAACTTACATTTGAGGAGGAGGTGGTAGGTTTTCTACAACTACAGTGGAGATCAGTGAGGTCACAACCCGATTTTGCTCCCTGGCCTGGATCATAAGGCTGGCTGAACAGTATTAGAAATTGTTTGGCAGCTCTTGTATTTGTATGTGTACAATTGCTCGCCTGGCTGCTGTGTGTTATTGTGGGAACAATCCCTGATGCAGGTAATGCTGGAGGAGGTCCGGTTGGTGGTATGCTGATTGCCCGTGGAACATGACCATGCATTGTTGGGCCTGCTATCTATGGCCTTAACCCCTAGTAAGCAGGCTGAACTCTCACCCAGTGGGTGATGGTGGTAGCTGCTAATAGGTTGCAAAGGATTCACTCTGCTTGCAGACAATTCTACTGAACTTTGTTGATGTGAAATTCTAATAGGGGTCACTTGTGTTGCACATTGCACTTTAGATGTATGCACAGATTACATTTTTATTGTTTTTATCACATATTTAATTTATATATTATTGATTATTTTTTATGCTTTTACTGCTTTCTTTGAATTATTGTGGCGTACATTGTGGTGATAATTACCTTTAGCACATTTTGGTTTTTTTTTGGAGTATGGGACAATGTGCCTGACTGCATGGCCTGTTTTCAATGTGTGACTGAGTTTTTAGATTCTCTGGCTTCTTTGTGGCTTTTGACTTTTTGTACTTAACTACCCCACTGAGTTGAGGTTATTGCTGGCCCTGACATATGCTGGGGGCTATAATTGTTGGCCTCAATGGAACTTTTACTTCGCAATCTCTTCAGTGTACCTCCAGGCTCTTTTTAGCCTATACAAAGAGGGAAAGGTGGCACACTACAAGCTATAGATCGGGAAAAATCACTCACATTTGGCCACACACATTTTAGCCACACCCACCCTTTGGCCACGCCCACACATGCAAATTTTGCAGCGCGTGCCACTTCAGCACCCTCGCTTTTTCTTCCAGCACCTGCACAGCACCCCCAAAAAATTTGGGCTGGAGCCGCCCCTGCAGCAGATGCAGGTCAGCAGGTGCAGGTTTGCAGAGCAGCGGATGCAGGTTAGCAGATGCAGGTTTGCAGATCAGCAGATGCAGGTTTGCAGACAGAAGCAGAGTCAGACGAGCCGGGTCATACACATCAGGGAATACAGCAGAAACGGCAAGCAGAGTATAGTCAGAGTCCAGGCTGGGTCTTGGCAACAGGCATTCAGGCAGGTAACAGAGCTGGGTCAAACTAGCCAAGGTCAGGATTGGAGACATAAGCAGGGTCAGGAAGCCGGGTCAGAATACAGGAACAGAGTACTGGTACAATCAGGAACACAGGGAACGGAAGCAGATCAAACTGCAAGAGGCAGCGCCACTGAGCATCTTTTAAAGGCTATTGGGCGCCAAAGCGCGTCTTAACGAACGCGCATGCGCACGTTCGTACGAGCGGTCCGTGACTCGCGCATGCGCATAGGCGCACGCCTTCTGGAATGGGACATACGTTCGTGACACAGATATAGGCTTGGCTAGACTAGAATGCAGTGGATATTTCTATGTAGGAGACTGTATATATATTTTATGCACTACAGATCCTTGAATCACCTGCCTGCCTGAGAGTATATTAGAAAGAGTACATCAGGAACAGACTGCAGTGAGATCTAGCTAAACTGGATACAGTGGATATATATATATATATATATATATATATACACACACATACACACACATGCAGGTGGCCTTATATAGTGTGGGGCGTGGACTTAACCCCCTGAGCCATAATTGGCCAAAGGCACCCTGCCTTTGGCCAATTATGGCTCTTTGCTGACGGCGCTGTGATTGGCCAAAGCATGCGGGTCATAGTGCATGCTTGGCCAATCATCAGACAGCAATGCACTGCGATGTTGCAGTGCATTATGGGACGTGACACGCCGCTCGAATTTGGTGCGAACGCCCCATAATGTTCATATTTCGACGAACGCTCGAACAGCCAATGTTCGAGTTGAACTCATGTTCCACCCGAACATAAAGCTCATCCCTATTAGTGGAGTATTAATGCTCTATTAACCCCTTCACGCCAACCATATGCAAATATGCGGCCCCACTGGACTGGGCTTTTTTCCGCTTACTTGTGTATCACCCTTCGTGCTGGAAGCGCATCGCAAGGCGCGCTCCCAGCACAGAGACTGGGGTCCTGTTCCAATGATCAGGACCCAGAACGGCCAATTCTGGGTCACCTGATCGCTGTAATAACCTCTAATTGGCTACCTATCAGTGTTTAGTCAGTGTGAAGCCCGTCCCCACGTTTTCTGTCTCTGTGAATGGACAAGAGAGATACAGTGGGGGTTATTTACGAAAGGCGAATCCACTTTGCACTATAAGTGCAAACTACAAGTGCAAAGTGCACTGAAATTGCACTGAAAGTGCACTTGGAAGTGCAGTTGCTCTAAATCTGAAGGGTAGATCTGAAATGAGGGGAAGCTCTGCTGATTTTATTATCCAAACATGTGCAAGCTAAAATGCTGTTTTTTATTTTCCTTGCATGTCTCCCTCGGATCTACAGTGACTGCACTTCCAAGTGCACTTTCAGTGCAATTTCAAGTGCACTTGTAATTTGCACTTGTAGTGCAAAGTGGATTTGCCTTTAGTAAATAACTCCCATTGTATCATTCTCTGTCCTTGCAGAGATAAAAAAAAAAGGGTGACGAAAATAAAAAAAATTAAAAAAAAAAAAAATTAACATAAATACCTGGATCAAGGTTTGATCTAGTAGGTCAGTGCCAGGGTTAGTGTTTGAGTCAAGGTCAGGGTCAGTATTTTTTGGACAGGATTTTTTTTAAAATTAGTATCAGTGTCAGTTAGTGTCGATGTGTTTTAAGTAGGGTTAAAAAAAAGCAAAATGCGCACTATTGTTTCTGGGCTGTACTATGGGTACAAACAACATAAAATATACATATGTGGTATCGCTGGGATCATCAGGAGCAGGAGAATTTATTTTGGGTATTTCTAAACATTTGTTTTTTTTTACTATTTTGGGCTAGTTTTCCTTTGATAATAATAATTTAAAAAAATATCAGGAAATATCCATTACCATTTACCACCAAATGAAAGCCCAATTTGTCCTGAAAAAACCAAGGTATAATCCACCTGGATGCACAAAGTATTGATGATATGTACGGTTTTACTAACTTTACTAACTGTCAAAAATGCAGAATAGGGCTTAGGCATATACATTTGTTTTATCCTAGGCGTGAAGGGGTTAACATAACTTTTTCCCTCGTAATATTATCACCTGATTTACACATCTCCTCACAAGTTGAAAAGACTAATTAAAAATACAGTAATTAAATATGTATTAATATTATTAATAATGTAATACAAAAATTTAAATTACAAATGTTTTAAAAAGTATGTTTGGTCCTCCTCCCAACGCTACTAGTTCATCACACAGGATATTCAGTCTGACTAGGACAAAAAACTGGCAGATACTTCACCTCTTTCCTGCCAATTCTGTAGCAAGTGTAGTGGTGTGTGACCAATCAAATGCTCCGGTTCGGCTGTCTGTCCATTTTTTCACTTCTACAATACAGTGATCAGAAGCCTTGAGAAGGATGATATCTCTGAAATATTTCAGCGCTGCATAGAGATGATGTATGATGGGACCAGTACTAATATCAATCAACACATCTCCCCTAAAGTGACCTGCAGTAAAAGATTTAAAACAACATTCAAGGAGAGCTGTGGAATAGTCTCAATGCAAAGCATTTGGATTCAGGACAGTCAAAGCACAACTGTGTTATATATAAATATCAATATAGGCCATTCAAGAAGAGAGCATATTTTTTATAGGTCAGTTCATTAAAAACTGATATTTCAGTTATTGGTAGGTGTCGGAGAGTTAAACCAGTTTCTTCTATCTCTATGCTGAGGTCCCGGCTCTGCACACCTGCTGTGTCCATTACAATGGGCTTTCACCATCCCTTACAGCATGATTTGTTATATATTATAGAGTATGTAATAGGAAGAGTTGGAACACACAGAGATGGGTGGGGGCAGCTAAAACTTCTAGGAGTACATAACCAGAGAGAATTATGTCAGGAAGATCCCATTGTAGGAACATTCCACACATATAGCCAGGGACTGTGCCAGGGGTAGACAACCAGGACTCCCTATAGCGGAGATGATTGGTCTCTTAACACATTTGGGTGTATAATCTCTTGCTAATGTTCAACCTCCCTATGTACAGTATATTCTTATACTCCAACAAAGCGGTAGTAAAGTCCACTTTTTGATTTATACCTACAGACCTATAAGACTTACCTATATGTACAGTAAATATCTCCTAAGTGTGCACCATTTAGGAGATATTTAGTTTAGTAGTAGCCGGTGATGACACTGGTGCATGCACATTGCCCTCTGAAAAGACAGTGCTGTCCATTCAGAGCTCTTTGCTGAGACCGTGACTCCTGTGCGCATCATTGCAGCTCGGCCATTCAAATGGACAGAGCCCGTGAACCCAGAAAGAAGACTGTGAAGATGGAAGCCCTGGCAGCAGTGACAGTGTGCCGCTAGAGGGCTTTTTGATTTTCCTAAAGAATGGATCAGCAAAAATTCTACTTTGTCTCTACCTGGTTTATCTAAATATATGATTCTTTCACCCTCTGTTTCAGCCAGATCTTCACTTGTACAAGACCATTCTGCAAATCAATAGTTATGCTTAATTTCTCCTAATATATACTTCATGCACAAAGAATTTATCAAAAAAAAAGCTTTACCTACCTGAAGAAAATGCATTGTGAAATTTCTCCATAGGATACATTAAAGCCTCATGAGTAAAGGGCATTTCTGGTTTACTGGAACAGTACGTGTCTAGGAAATCCCGGGAGTGGAAGCCGTGTACATGGTAGAGTTTATGAGAGCCGGGCTCCATCCTGTAATATTGTTTTCTCCGCTACAGCAATCTTCCAGTGTGTATCCTATCTTCTGATGTGCGGGATAAATTCAACTTTTTAAATATTAATATGGCTTTGTTCGAATGTCACCTAATATTAGTACATTGTGACTCAAGTCATCATGCTTTGGTAGCAGAGATTCAGGTGACTGCATTGTGATCGGCCAACAAAGTAAAGAAGCTTTTTTTTTGCTGGTTTGGGGGTAGAAGAGGTTTGATTCTCTCAAACAAAATACTACATTACAAGTATAGAACATAGACATGTGCACAGCCAAAAAATTTGTTCATGTTCGTTTTCTTTCATTAGTTTATTTTTGTTTTTAGTTTTTCAGGTCATTCGTTATGATCGCAATTCGTAAATTCGTACATTCGTAAATTCATTCATTCGTACATTCGTGAATTCGTACATTCGTGAATTCGTACATTCTTACATTCATACATTCTTACATTAGTAAATTGTACATTCGTACATTCGTGAATTCGTACATTCTTACATTCGTAAATTCGTAAAATCGTACATTTGTAAATTAGAAAATTCAGAAATTTGTAAATTCAAAATTTGAAAATCCAAAAACCCGAAAATTCGAAAATCTGAAATAGTAACTAATTATCAAATTATAGGTATTGTAATTTCCTTTCAAATTTGACTGTCAGTGAACGTCAGTGAAAGTAACAAATACAAATTTATCCGAAGTTACGAATTATCCAAAACGAATGCTGCATCTAAACAAATGGAACGGAACAAATTAATAACAAATAATAATAATACGTTTTTATTATGATTATTGTTATTTATTATTATTAATTCATTACGTTCCATTCGTTTGGATACGGCATTCGTTATTTCGGATCATTCATAACTTTGGATAAATTTGTATGTGTTACATTCACTAACAGCCAAATTTGAAAGGAAATTACAATACTTAAAATTTAATAGTTACTAGTAATAGTTAAGTTATTATTAGTTAATTATTATTTCAAATTACAAATTTACAAATTCACTAATTTACGAATGTACGAATTTACGAATGTATGAATTTACGAATGTACAAATTTTTCTAATTTACGAATATTCGGAAAAATTTGTTAAACGGGTTTTCGTTAATTCGGATATTTCCGAATTAAGAAATTTGTCGAAATTCGTTAAAAAACGGATTCGGAACTAAACGAATTGCACATGCCTAATTGAACAGAAGTTTTTTTCTGTGCCCAAAATCTCTTGTGTGTTTTGTTTATGTAGCCAAGTCCTGGACTACAGAAACAAGGAGAAGGAGACAGTGGGCTCCATTCACAAAGCAGTATCTACCGCTTTAAGAAATGCAGTAAAACAGTTTGGCCTTGGAGGTCCAATAAATGTTTTTTTATATTTTCAATCCTTTTGTGAACTGGTGATAATTCATCCAAGACATTGCTCAACACAGAAAGTTTGAAAAAAACATTTTTAGTGATGTGATCATTTCTTTGCCCATTTAGGCTGGATTCACACCTATGCATTTTCAGTGCTTTTTGCATTTTGCAGAATTTAACTACAGAACTTGACCCATAGGAAACCATGTTAAATAGACTGTAGTGCAAATCTGCAAAATGCAAAAAGCACTAAAAATGCATAGGTGTGAATCCAGCCTTACCAAGTGTATACTCATGTTATGCAGTGTTTGTTTGCCCTTTATGGTTGTCTCTCTCTCGTCATAAAGAAGAGCAGAGGATGGCAAGGGGTTTTGTGGGTAAATGGGTGGTGAGACAGACATGTGGGGAGAGAAGAGTGAATACATACATAGAGACTGTTAATGATTTCATGTTCCTGTTTGGAAAATACTTTTTGTTGGATGGTTTACTGAATGTTATTTCTTCAATACATGAACTTTCAAATACAATGCTGTGTGGATTACTGTCTATGTGGAGATACATTTCTCAATTGGGATTTCACTTGTTATTCACAAGCCCCAATTGAGTGGAGGCACTGTGCTTGTTAAAGATCCTGTCCTGATCACACAGATTATGAAGACTCTGCTCCTAAATACTATACAGGTGGCACCATCATACCTCAGTAGCCGCAGAGAGAGAAGAATAGTGCTACATTTGGAGGCACTGCTGAGATAAATATCTTGAATCAGGACATTAAGGAACGACCATGTCACTGTTATCAACAGAAGCTGTGAGGCAGTGGGCCCTGGAAGAGGGACTTCCACCTAAAAGGACATTTGTTATTTTGTGTGTACCCATCACTGTGAGCACCCATAGACTGCAGGAGGTGCTACAAGCAAATAAACCTTGCAGTCTGCCTCTCTTGTGGATAAAAGAGAGGAAGATGAGAGTTATGAACTTTATATCCATTATCTCTGTCTCAGTGAGGTGGATTTAAATCCAGTTAAAGGGCCCTTTTGCATATATCCAAAGGGAGCTGAAGTAATTGGTTGTGCTGTAGTATTTCCAGTAATCTCACCTCCAGTAAGGCGGAAGTTACCAGCCCTGCCTGTAAAGGTTGAACCATTGAATACAACTGCTTCATCAGGAGAATCTCTGTTGACTGCTACAGCCGCTAAACAGGAAATAAATATTGAGCACCTGCTGCTAAAAGTCACTGAAGTCATTGCTCAGAATTTACATGCTGATTCTTATCGCAAATTGAAGGCTCCCTGTCTCCGCTGGTAAAGAAAGCTTTGAGGTGTGGAAAGATTTTGCAGAACAAGTGATAGAGGAATGGACCTGCTCAGAGGAAAAGAAAAAACAGCGCATCATGGAAAGTTTAAGACCATCCGCATCCATTATCATTAGAGCTTACAAAGACACTGATGTGAGTACCAGTGCTAAAGAATATATTGATATTTTGACAGATGCTTATGGACTGCACCGTGACCCTGATCAGATGCTTGCTGATTTTAAACAGACAAAGAATAAAGAGGAAGAGGATGTTTCTGTGTTTGTGAGGAGGCTAGAAGTGCTTCTAGGGAGATTGCTCACTGAAAAGGTAATCTCTCCCACGGATGTTGACAAATTAAGAACTGCTCAAATAATAAAGGGGCTACTGCCACATCACCCAATGTCACCGGCAGTGGCGGTTGGTGCTCAAAATTTTTTGGGGGGCGCAAACAAACTGAAAAATTTAAAAAAAAAAACATCAATCGCAGCCACTGTCATCAAAACGCAGCCACTGTGTTATCAATCGCAGCCACTGTCATCAAAACGCAGCCACTGTCATCAAAACGCAGCCACTGTCATCAAAAACGCATCCACTGTGTCATCAAAAACGCATCCACTGTGTCATCAAAATGCATTCAATGTGTCATCAAAAACGCATCCACTGTGTCATCAAAAACGCATCCACTGTGTCATCAAAAACGCATCCACTGTGTCATCAAAACGCATCCACTGTGTCCACTGATCCCAGAGACCACGATTGTCTCCTTAATAGCAGCCAGCATCTCTTTGAACAAGGGGGGAAGGGGGGCAAGTTATCAAAGACGGATACTCACAGTGATTTGGGGGGCTGGGAGAGAATGCTGTATGTGCTAGGGGCCACTTTGGGAGCAGAGAGGATTTGTGCTGGGGGGGGGTCTAATTTTATATTCAACCCCCCTTCTAGCACAAATCCTCTCTGCTTTCAAAGTGGCCCTTAGCACATACAGCATCCTCTCCCAGCCCCCCAAATCACTGTGTTTATCTTTCAATGCCTATGTAATCTTGAGGTCTATGGACCTCAAGTCGCATCAAAGTGGGACCAAAGTAGTGCAGGGCCTAAGGCTCAGTTTCCACTAGTGCGACTTGTCATGTGACTTGGGACTGCAAAGCCGCATGACAAGTCATACCCCATGATTTCCAATGAGTACCGTTCATATCTGTGTGACTTCAAGTCACAGCGCTTTCAAAGTAGTCCCTGCACTACTTTGGTCCCACTTTGATGCGACTTGAGGTCCATAGACCTCAAGAATATACAGGCATTGCTTCAAGTCACATCAAAATCGCGGTAAAAAATCGTGGTAAAATCGCAGCAAAATCACACGACTTTGGGGTTGCAATAGTGGAAACAAAGCCTAAATGTTTCCGCTGTGGACAAGCAGGCCACACAGTTCGTCAGTGTCCACTGCTGGCTGATAGTTCTGAAATTCACAGTAAAGCTGGACATGTGTACAAAAGAAAACAGGGAAAATCTAGAAAATAAATGTTTCGCCAAACTACTTGGGATAGGCCGCAGATGTACTTTCAATTTGTTTGTTAATGATATACCCACTACTGCTGTGTTTGATACTGGTTCTCTGCTGACTATCATATACAGGCCCCTCTATCAGTAACACTTAAAGTGGAGTTCCACCCACTTTTACAACTCTTCAGCATCCCTCACTAAACTGTGCACTGTAAACGAATTGCATATTTTTAATTTTTTTTCTCAGCACCTACTGTATATCTGCTGTATTCATTTTTCACTTCCTCCTCCCTGGCCGTGGTCCATCGCATCATTTCCTGTTTGCAATGCCTTCATTAGAGGCTATTCCAAGACTGCTTGGCCTCTTAATGACTTGCTCAAAGACACCCCTGGCATTGACACAACAAGCAAAACTCCTTTCAGTGAGAGGCGGATTTCTGCTTGTGAGGACGCTTTTCTACAGCTTAAGAAAAGTCTTACAGAAGCACCAGTGTTGGCTTATGCAGACCCACAAAAGCCATACATTCTGCATGTAGATGCCAGCTATGATGGATTGGAAGGAGTCCTGCATCAGGAGTACCCAGGGGGACTAAGGCTTCCGACACACAAAGTGCCGCTCATGCTCAGAATAAATTCCAAGACGGAAGTTCTCACAGACTGATTTCTTTATTATTTCTCGTGATCTCATGATTTTTTTTTCGGCAGATCTCCATAATAATGTTTTTTTTTTTTTTTATTAAGATCTGCATTTTTTTATTTTTCTGGTGCTCTCCATAATATTATTTCTTGTTTTGTGTGCCAAGTTACCACAACACCTTGTATTTTTAACCTCAAGGAGGTTGGTTTGTGTTGGTGTCCCTTGTTAATTTGACTTTGTATTTTTGAAATGTATCTGCCTACTCACAAACAAACTGGCCTTTTTAAAGTAAAAAGCATAGGCAAGTATTTGTGAAAAAGAAATAGCCTTTTATTCTGGGTCCTAACAAAATAAAGAGGAAGGCAACGCTGGAGAAACTGCTGAAATTGGCGAAGCCTTTGTACCCCAGGGCACACATCAGCTATTTTACAGTCAAAATTATTAGCATGAGGAGTCCATATAATAGTGAGCACAATCCAGTCCAGGACTACAAAAGATCAGGAACAGCAGCAGATGACATATCTGTCCCCAAGCTGTGGTCATATCACAGCCTGCATCTTTTGCCAGACCAGACTGAACCCAGGCCATCACTCTCTTGTCTTCCTTACACGCTTCCTTTCAGGCTGTGGCTCTGGTGTTGGAGGTGTGGCAGGAGGAGGAGGAGGACCATGGTTGAACTCACAAACGTGGCTTCGGCTTGTGAGTTCACCCCTCAACCCTATATTTAGGGCTTGCAAGATCACTTCCTCACAGAAGAGGCATTGGCCCTCCTCCATTTCCAGCATTTTGCAGGCTGTCATGTAGGCATAGTCCTCTTGAACACTGGGGGGGGGGTTCTGAGGGCTGCAGTAGCCTTCAGAAATAGGCCAATTGCTGCCTCCTTCAGGTTACTCCTCTTCCTGGCACTTTTTTGTGGAAGGCCGAGGGGAGGGACCTTCGATTCAGGCAGGCTACTGGGCCCGGCCACCTCCTGGCTGCCACTTACCCCCGCCACCTCCTGGCTGCCACTTACCCCCGCCACCTCCTGGCTGCCACTTTCCACGGCCTCCTCCTGGCTGAGGCTTTCCTGTGTATGAAAAAGGGACATAGTTTTAGTTTTTGATTCATCAATCATACACAATTTTCAGCTCATGTCTGTTGCAAATTGAATGTTAATAAATAGAAAAGACTATTATCCTGACCCCAGCATTTTTCATTCTTGTCCCAATCATTTGTGGCCACTACTGTCTATTGATATGTAAAACACTTTGTGAAATCAGAAATTAGTGATCAAAACTAACATATATTTAACATCATTAATTTGACAAACAGAAATATTTTGAAGAATGCTATACCTGACTCAAGCTGGGCTCCTCCACATGTTGCTGCCTGGAAAGCCCAGGTTGGTCATCAGAAGCCTCAGCTAGGGGGGAAGGAAGCCTTGAAGGAAGATTGGAGAGTGCTGGCCTGAGTTCAGTCTGGCCTGGCAAAAAATGCAGTCTGTCATAGTACCACAGTCTGTGTACATAAATGTCATCTGCTGCTCCTGATCTCAGGGAATCCTGGACCTTCTTGCGCTCCCTATTATAAGTGCTCCTCATGCCACCAATTAGGGCCTTCAAATAGGGGATGTCTGCTGTGGGGATCACCAGCTTCACAAATTCCAGCAATTGATCCAGCGCTGCCTTCCTCTTTGGTTTATTGTTATAAAAGGGGTGGTTTACCTGCCACAAACAGGGCAGCTCCCTGTACATATCAATGAATATGGGGATAAAGTCCTCATCATTAAATAGATCCATTTTCTCTGCAAGACACAACACAAGACAAAACCTAATGTCAGGCAAAACTCTCCTAATCTTGACCCAATATAGGCCTCAATCTATAAGCAGTATAGGCCACTGATGCACCAACTTAAAATTGTACCTTAGTTATAATGATCATCGCTTCCGTTACTTCGTCCTCGGCTCACAGATCGTACGTATGAGGCATGCGTGTTACGCTTTATATACACTGCGCATGCGTAAAACTCCGCCTGCCCCTGACGTTCCTTCTAGTCTATTCCCCGCCCCTTGTCTTTCGGCGCAGTGGGAGAGCACATGGCGGAGAGACAACAGGTGCAAAGACAAAAGCCTGGAGCCCCGAACCTCCCGATCCCGGAGGAGAGTGAAGGCCTCAATTATGGCCTTTATAGAGATGGTGGAGACGGTGGACATCTTCAAGAGGGCCGACTATGATGGGAAGTATGGACTGTACCCAAACCCAAATGTGAGAAAGGCCAAGATCATGCCTAAAGTTGTGAAGAGTCTGCACAGGAATTTTGGGGTGCGACAATCCAAGGATCAACTGAGGAAATGATGGTCAGACCTCAAATTGAGGGAGCACGATCAGTACAGAAGAATCAAGAGTGTGCTGCAAAAAAGTAAGTATTTTGTCATGTGTTCCTATTCTTCTCCTTAACGTTCGTGCTGCTCCATGTGCTTTTCTTTACTGTTGTACATTTTATAATGGCAACTTTCATGTTCATGTGCACAGTAATCGGTCGTAGGAAACATCGTTCGTTTGCCCACTTACAAGATGTTTTATGCCGTGTACACACAGGCGGACTTTTCGACCGGACTGGTCCGACGGACCGAATCCGGCGGACAATCCGACCATGTGTAGGCTCCATTGGATCTGCAGCGGACATTTTCGGTCGAAAATCTGACGAACTTTAGATTTGGAACATGTTTCAAATCTTTCCGATTTACTCAAGTCTGGTCAAAAAATCTGCTCGTCTGTAAGCTAGTCCGACGGACAAAAACCGACGCTAGGGCAGCTATTGGCTACTGGCTATCAACTTCCTTATTTTAGTCCGGTCCTACGTCATCACGTACAAATCCGTCGGACTTTGGTGTGATCGTGTGTAGGCAAGTCCGTTCATTCAAAAGTCAATCGGAAGTCTGTCAAAAGTCCGTCGGAAAGTCCATCGGACCAGTCCGGTCGAAAAGTCCGGCCGTGTGTACAGTCTGTATCTGCATAAGGCAGATACAGGTTAACTACATTTGTTCATGCCTATTTGTATTAAAATAAGTTTGTTGTCTAGATGGGTTTGTAACTAGAATGAAATGCAAACTTGATTCAGTGTAAGGAGAGGACACTCAGCAGCTGTTTACACATCTGGACGCAGTAGCACTAGTGTGGGACACCAGAATCAAACTTTTTGGGGTGTCCCACACAGGTGGATCCAGTATCCAGTGGATACTATAGGGGTGTCTACATGTGTGATACTTTAACAAAAAAGGTAAGTATTCCAGCTTTAGAAAGGAAATAAAATGTTCTTCAGCTTGGAACTCTGCCAAAACAGACAATTGTATGACACTTCCAAGCAATGTTTTATATTCCTATTTCTGCCCTCCAATATCTGTGTGCTAAGTATACCTATTTTTTATTCACATAGGGGAGAAAAGACTTGGGACATCTGAGGACACCAGGGACCCCCCACCTCCCAAAGAAAGGGAAATCCCCACACCACAAGCAGAGGATGAGGAGGGAGAGGTTTATGAAGAGGGCGAAATTAGCACCACAACAGGTGAGTGTCTGAGACCACAGTTTCAGGTAAGATATCTGTTCCTGCATATTTATAATACATGGTGTGTTTTTTTCTTTTAGGTGACGTGGATGTTGTGGAAGAAGAATCTCATTTCACCAGTGAAAGTGCCCAGATCCTCATCGGGGAGAGAATGTGGTGCAATCGAGATTTAGATAATATAAAGGAAAACATCAATGATGTTAAAAAAAAATGAAGAACATCATTGATGTTTTAGGCAGAATCTAAAACACACAAAAATTGCACAGTTTTCTCGTGTAATTTTGAATTAAAAAAAAAACTTTTAAAGTATTTTAAAAGCCAAATTGCGAAGATGCACACAGTGTGTCAACATGTGCTATCTGCCATCATGGGATATCAATGTATGCGTTTTGTGGGTGCAACCCCTTCCTCCCAACTCAATTAGGTGAGAGGAAGGGGTTGCACCCCCAAAACACGTCCATTGATCCCCATGATGGGAGTTAGTACATGTTGACATTAGGCATGGGATCAGGAGGGAAATCCCCAGTTTGAATCCCAATTTGTGTGCATCTTCAAAATGTGGCTTTTACAGGGGTGACATCACTCCATCTGATGAAGGCAGGATCAACACAGTTTGGACATACTCATGTCTGATATTGCCTTCACTTTGTCAAAGTTGAACTTTGTAAGTTCCTGAGTTGTGTATGCTTTGCTTTGAAACATGGCTGTTTAACCTAAAAAAGGATATTTACAATGTGAAACGAAAAAAAAATATACACCGAAGATGGGCAACAAAGCTAATAAAGGGTCTGGAGGATCTTAGTTATGAGGAAAGGTTGCGAGCACTGAACTTATTCTCTCTGGAGAAGAGACGCTTGAGAGGGGATATGATTTCAATTTACAAATACTGTACTGGTGACCCCACAATAGGGATAAAACTTTTTCGCAGAAGAGAGTTTAATAAGACTCGTGGCCACTCATTACAATTAGAAGAAAAGAGGTTTAACCTTAAACTACGTAGAGGGTTCTTTACTGTAAGAGCGGCAAGGATGTGGAATTCCCTTCCACAGGCGGTGGTCTCAGCGGGGAGCATTGATAGCTTCAAGAAACTATTAGATAATCACCTGAATGACCGCAATATACAGGGATATGTAATGTAATACTGACACATAATCACACACATAGGTTGGACTTGATGGACTTGTGTCTTTTTTCAACCTCACCTACTATGTAACTATGTAACTATGTATATGTTGGTTTGTTCCAAAACCCTTTTCTAACGCACATGTGAATGTGCTTTGAGTAAAATGTTTTCTACTCAACAATGTGTGGCTTCTTCTTTCAATGCTCAATAGCAATTTTTATAGTAAGTTGGTGTTTACAGTGACAATGGGGGTTAGTTACTGAAAGTCAAACCCACTTTGCACTACCAGTGCAGTTTCAGTGCAATTTCATGTGCACTTTTAAGTGCACTTGGAGTGCAAACTGGAATTTCCTTTAGAAAAATAACACCCACAGTGCTTTCTAATTTGCCACAATCACGCCATTTTCATGACTCCACAAAATTAATTCATGGTGCTGAAAATTATGAATATTTTTGTCAGTAATGCATTACATACATTAACAACAAATACAAGGTGTGTGTAGCAGACCCACAACATAATAATAGTTCGCTGAAGAAGAGATTGTCACCTCATGTATCAAATAAATTACATTTGCACTATTGAAGAAAATGTCCAAAAAGAAAAGCCTATTGGAGAACCTAGGAGACAGCTAAAAGAAACCCAGGCAGTAAATCAACGGAAATCTTCTTTCAGTTTAAGCTCCAAAAATTTAGGATAAAATGTTTCTTAAACAGTTTCTGGCATATCAATGGCCCCCCTACCTGCAAAGTACTCAACATACTTCTGTCTTACTTTGTGGGCGCTTTGGGGGGGCAAGCCAGGACGGCCAGCTTCAAGCGCTATCAGGGTTTGAATTTCTCCTTAAATAGTTGTGTAGAATGCAGCATGCAAGGATTATATGGTTAGGTTTATATTCCGCCATGTTGATTGGCGTAAGGAATTGGCTGGCCATTATCCCAAAAGCGTTCTCCACCACTCTTCTGGCTCTAGCCAGACGGTAGTTATAAACCCTCTGGTCCAGAGTGAGGGTCCTCATGGCTTCAAAACGGTCGGCTGGTCAGAACGAACTAACAGAAAGCACTGAAAAACAAAGGCCGGAGCTGAAAATCAGATACGAGCGAACAAGAACGCACTGAAAATCAAATACGTAATAAAAAAACGAACCCACAAGCACAAACTGAAGAGCAGTAACGATCAAAAAAACCAGGAGGCTGAAAAGCGCGAATTGTCTGTCACCAAACTTCTACTAACACGAGATTAGCGGAAGGAGCCCAAAGGGTGGCGCACTTGGTATGGAACTTCCTCTTTCTAGTGCCGTCGTACACGTTGTACGTCACCACGTTCTTGACGTTTGGAAATTTCGACAACTTTGTGCGACCGTATGTATGCAAGACAAGTTTGAGCCAACATCTGTCGAAAAAAATCCCATGGATTTTGTTGTCGGATGTGCGATCGTGTATACGTGGCATAAGCCCGGCAGAAGAGAATTATCCTGTTCACAAACTGGAATTTCTTGCCCTGAAGTGGGCTATTGTTGAAAAGCTGCATGATTACTGGTATGGGGTTCAGTTTGAGGTGAGAACTGGCAACAACCCCCTCACTTATGTTTTGACTACAGCTAAGCTGGATGCGGCTGGTCATAGGTGGCTTTCTAGGAATGGGACTACCTCCGCGCTTAGGATAGATAGATAGGTATGCAGCCTTCCCCTAATTAGCACCCCCCAATCTGGAAGGGGGTGGTAACAGGTATATATGTAAAAGGGTGAGGGGAGAGTGGCGCTCCCTAGGTTGATGGGGACTGAGGTTCCTACAAACACAGTGTATGGTGGACAGGCTGCGCTGGATGGATGCTGTCACTTCCTGTCGTTGGAACGCACGCTGAGAACCAGGGGGATGACGTCACTTCCGGAAGTGGGAACGAATAGGCGACGCAGTTGCGGAGCTACGCTCCTTCCTCAGGCCTAACGTGGGCTGTGATAGGGCAGGTTATACAGCCAGTGGGCAGTGCTGATAGGTTGACAGAACGCTCCGTGCATTGGATAATGCTGCGATCACTCAAAACTTAGCAAAACAATTGAGGAAATGGCTGATTAGATTGCATCATATACCGGGATATGTTAATAACATAGTGCATTAATTACATTAAAAACAACAAGCTGAAAATGAGAACGAACATGATAAAGGACTGTGTGTGTGTATGTGTAAAGTGAAACCAATGTAAAAATGATTGGGAGGCCTTTTTTCAGCGCTGATGGTGCTGTGTGGACCCATGGAGCAGGGGGTAGCACATGATGCTGAAAAAAGGAAAAAGAATGTGCGGAATATGAAAAAAGGGGGGAAAAAATTATGTGCAATTTGTAAAAATGATGATGGATGAAAATGAGAATGAAAAAAAAGGAGAAAAAAAATATCAAAATAACAATAACAATAAATAAATAAAAATTAATAAAAATTAAACTAAAAATAAAGAGGAAAATAGAAATAAATATAAAAATAAAAATGAAAATGAAGATGAAAATAAAAATGAAAGTAAAAATAAAATAAAAATAAAAATAATAATAAATAAAAATAAAAATAAAAATAAGAAATAAAAATAATAATAATAAATATAAATAAATAAAAAAGTGAGAATAAGAATAAAAATGAATAATAAATGATAAGTGATAATGAAGAATATGATGAAGTAAATAGTGAAAATTTTTTATGTAAATAAACAGGTATGGAAATAAATTTGGAATAGGTGTAAAGATGGCTAATAATAATAAGAATGAAATGGATGAATAAAATAAAATGAGTTAGGAAATTAAAATTAATTGGATGAATTGAATAAAATAAAAAAGGGGGGGATCCGCAGCACCTTTTTGACAAGTGCTTGGAGGAAACGATAGGTCTGGTGGTATAACACTACTCAATAAAGAGTGTAATAAGAAAATGAGGAGGACTAGCAGAGAAAAACTAGAGTTGAATCAATGTTAGATGAGGGTTGATGTATATTAGATGGACACATGTACCTGCGAGTGACATTGTGAACTGGAGCCAGAGGAAGAGGAGAGTAGTCAGATTAGGCTACTCACCTCTATTTCCTCATTCAAACCTCCAGGGGCAAGAGAGTCCAAAGTTTAAATCCAGTACGTTTCCCTCTGACAGAGGCGTTTGAAATGCTCTGCCAGTGGGAACGTACCAGAAATGGACTCAATAATCCAGACTCTTCATCTAGTCTCAGAGTCTGGATTATTATGATTTTGTAACTGGTTGGTTCAATGGATAACCATATGCTAAAAACACCAAACACACAAAGCACAACTGGTTGGTTCAATGGATAACCATATGCTAAAAACACCAAACTGCCCCAAGCACATCTGGTCAGCCTATTTGCCCACAGATGGAGTTGTTGGGGAATAATCCTCGGCTGTGGAAAAGTTCACCGCAAAAGTCAGGAATCACTGATGGAATAAGTTGTGATGGCCCTCAGCTGCTGTTTCGGCTGCAGCCCGCGGCAGACATACCAATTATGGATTGTCTATGCGACCTTAGAGGTCCAATAAAAATGTTTTTATATTTTCAATCATTCTGTGTGAACTGGTGATAATTTATCCATGACATTTCTCAAATCAGATATATCATAGTGTTATTTTAGGAACAGCCTATGTCATAAGCACTTTACAGAAAATTCTGGATGTGTTTTTCATTGCTACTCCCCCCAGGGGTGACCTCCAGCAGCTATGGACGGTCTGCTGTCAAAGGGTCTTTCCTAGGTCTATATACTGTTTAGGGGAAATGCATTGGGTGGAGCTAGTGGTGACGTCAGCATGCACGAGCAGATCGAGTGAAGTCATGGCCGTGTACTGTGGATGTTTTATGCCATAAGTTTTATTCCACTAAGTTTTTGTTCCAATACTTTTTATTTATAATGAACGGTCATGCAGTTTGCACTATGGTTTCTCCTCCTTGCTTTGCATAGTAATTTTAAACTGAGCTGATTGGTTACTGATCGGAGTGGTGTGGAGTCCATTGGGAGCGAGCAGCAGCTGCCTGGGGGATCTTACCTTAGATCGTGTTCTGATCCCTTGTGGATAAGGGGATCCGGTAAGCAGCTCGCTTTTACACACACGAGCAACCCGGTGGAGGAGTGTTGAGTCTCTCTAGCACAGAGCACCTTTTCTTTCTTCCTTATTGCACTTATCAGGACTGAGCCTTGGACTGTGGTCATGCCTTCATTAAATTTTTCTATCTCTATCAAAGAGAGCATCGCATGTCGAACTTGCCCTGAGCACTTTATATCATTATCATTATATCATTTTTTGGTTGATCTCTTTCAGTATATCAGATTCACCCAGAGGGAAGTATGGGCCCACTAAAGGCTTGACTTCGCAATCACCTACTGCCCCTATCAGAAGCAGTTCATGTGCCACAGAAGTCAGGTTTGCAGTTCATGTGCCACAGAAGTCAGGTTCGCAATCTGCTCCAACAACCTCTCAGAGACCCTGTCCGGTAACCAGGTCCAAACCTGTGCCCCTGAACATAGATGAGGAGGACACTGAGGATGAATAAATGGGCATGGACTGGCTGTGTCCGTCTCAAGTATCGGAAATTGTCACCCCCTCTTCTCCTCCTAGAGAGTGTCAGGGCTGGGCTCAGCCCTTCCTTCTTTGAGCTGGCCGCTCAGCTGTCGGCTAATTGCCAACTCCTATCTCTCCACAGTTACTCAGCTGTTGATGATATCCTGTTCGTCAGTCCTGCCTACTTAAACTGTCCAGCCTAGAGGACTTCTGCCTTCACCTTAGTCAACATCACAGAGACGCTCTCCTGCATTCCTGTTAAAAGACTTGCTTGGCTTACATCCCTTCTGGCTTCAGATCCTGCTTGCTGTTTTACTACACTAATCTCCAGCTTCCTGAGGTTTGGCTTGTCTGACTATCCATTCCGGTTCCTGAACTCTGGCTAAGTTTTGACTAAATTTCTTCCTATTACTTTTATTATTAAACAAGTGTGATTTAACTGTACTTCTGTCTCGGTCTGATTTCATGGTTTCTGACAGTAGGCGAAGGCCATGAATTCAGAAGATACAGTCAATCCACTTTTCCACTATTTTTTCCAGATTGGATGAGCAAGATCATCGCATGGATCAGTTTGCCATAGCGTTACAAATGCTCCTGAGTCCTATGGCTCACCTGGAATCTCCCACTGTGGCTGCTCCGGTACAACCTGTGTTGCAGGCCATTCCTGCTGCTGCGCCAGTCTCTGTGCAGGCACCTGCCTCCAGTATTACCTCTATAAGAGGTATGTCTGGTTCCGCTACGCTCCCCCAGCGATTTCGGGGCGACCCAGTCCAATGCAGAGGGTTCTCAACCAGATTGAGATGTACTTTGAGATGCTGCCCCAGGCGTTTCCCACGGACAGAAGCAAAGTAGATTTTGTGATATCTTTGCTTTCTGAGAGAGCCTTGGCCTGGGCAAACCCTCTATGGGAGATGCAAAAATCTATTGTCTTGAGTTACCCTGAGTTTTTGGCCTCCTTTAAAAGGGTATTTGACGTTCCCGCATGCTCCGCTTCTGCTGCCAAGTGCCTCATGTCCATCAAACAGAGTACGAGAACTGTTGCCTACTATGCCATTGAATTTCGTACTCTGGCAGCAGAGATTGCTTGGTACAATAAGGCCCTCGTGGCTGCTTTTTCTCATGGTGTCTCAGATTACATCAAGGATGAGATAGCAGCCTGAGATATACCCACTGAGCTGGAGAAGTTGATCACGTTTGCCATCATCATTCACTCCAGACTCAGAGAAAGACTCTCTTTTAAGGAGCGCTTGCGGAAGCCTCCTGTATGTTTGCCTCCGAGCTTTGCAGTCCCACCCGTGTCTCCCATGCCTCCTGGTACCGAGGCGATCGGTGAAGGTGAACCCATGCACTTGGGCTTCATGTGTCTCTCTGCGGATGAGAGAACCTTTAGGAGGAGGGAGGGATTGTGCCTTTATAGTGGCCAGGCAGGTCACTTTTTGAAGTCTTGTCCTACCCATCCAGGGAACGCCTGAACCTTGAGGTCCTGTCATGGACAGACCTTAGGTGGCGTTGTTTCATCCCCAGTTATCCAGAAGGATAAGCCCCTGGTTTCGGCCACCCTTTCTTGGGCTGAGTCGTCGGTCGAGATACAGGCTCTAATCGACTCTGGGGCTGCAGGCCTGTTCATTGATGCTGCCTTTGTATCGAAGCACTCGATTCTGCTTCTGCTGCGTAATACTCCACTTGCTATTTAGGCTCTTGATGGGAGACCCCTACAGCCTGCCCATGTGACTCATGAGACGGTTCCATTGTCCATGGCCGTAGGGGCTCTTCACCATGAGATAATCCAATTCCAAGTTATTTCCTCAACTAAGTTTCCACTGGTTATTGGTCATCCTTGGTTACAGAGGCACAACCCCTCTTTTGATTGGCTCCATGCTGAGGTTCTCTCCTGGTCACCACAATGCAGTAAGACATGCTTCCAGAAGGCAGCCAAGGTCCTGTGCACCTCTTAACTCTCCTCCCTGCCGGAGGAGTACCGCGATTTTAGCAATGTCTTTGACAATAGGTCAAGCCGGTAGTTTACCTCCACACTGCCCATATGATTGCGCAATTGATCTTCAACCTGGTGCCCTACCCCCTCGTGGCCGGGTTTACCCTTTGTCGGTCTTGGAGGATAAGGCCATGGAGGAGTATGTTGCAGATGCACTTTCTTGAGGTTTCATCCGTAAATCCTCGTCCACTGCTGGTTCTGATTTCTTCTTCGTGAAGAAGAGTGGTGAACTGAGACTGTATTGATGGGGTCTCAATCCTTTCACGATTAAGAATGCCTATCCGATTCCTTTGATTACGGAGTTATTTGACAGCCTCAAGGGAGCAACGATTTTCACAAAGCTTGATTTGAGAGGGGCATACAATCTTGTGAGTATTAAGGAGGGCGACGTGTGGAAAACTGCGTTTAATACCAGAAAAGGGCATTATGAGTACCTCGTAATGCCTTTTGGCCTTTGTAATGCCCCAGCAGTTTTCCAAGAATTCATTAACGATGTCCTCCGAGATTCGTTGCAGTTATGTGTGGTGGTTTATCTCGATGATATCCTCATATTTTCCAAGTCCCTGGAGAGCCACGACACAGATGACTGTCGTGTGCTTTTGAAACTAAGAGAGAACCATCTCTATTGTAAGTTGGAGAAGTGCGAGTTCCATCGTGAACAGGTTCAATTCCTGGGCATTTCCACTGCTGGTTTTTCGATGGACCCAGAGAAACTCTCTGCAGTCCTACAGTGGCCCCATCCCGTGGATTTACATCCTACGTGCTGATGTAACCGCCTTCGTAGCTGCCTGTTCCGTGTGTGCTCAGAGTAAATCTCCACGACATCTTCCAGTGGGCCTCCTACAACCCATACCAAATGGAAAGAGGCCCTGGACCCACCTGTCTATGGATTTCATTGTGGAGTTACCCAACTCCCAGGGCAACACAGTTATCCTTATGGTGGTTGACCGGTTCTCAAAAATGTCTCATTGTATTCCACTTAAGAAGTTGCCCACTTCTAAGGAACTGGCTTCCATTTTTGGAGATCTTTCGCTTACATGGGCTACCCAAGGTGATTGTCTCAGATGGGGTAGTCAATTTGTGTCTCAGATCTGGCGTGACTTTTGTGCACAGTTGGGAATTCAGCTTGCTTTTTCCTCTGTGTATCAACCGCAATCTAATGGGGCCGCAGAACTAGCCAATCAGTCCTTGGAGCAATTCCCACGTTGCTATATTTCTGACCATCATAACAACTGGTCAGACCTATTACCCTGGGCAAAGTTTGCTCACAATAGTGTCTTGAATTCTGCTTCCTGATTGTCCCTGTTTATAGCGAACTATGGCTCCCAACCTTCTATGTTGGCTGACGCATTTGTTCCGCAGAGTATTCCTGCATTAGAGGAGCATCTCTGTGGTCTTCATTCCACTTGGGCACAAGTCAAGGAGGCTTTGCAACATGCTAATGATAGGTACAGACTCCATGCTGACCGCAGACGCCTGCCAGATTGGGGACAGGGTCTGGCTGTCATCTCGCAACCTCCGACTTCGTGTTCCCTCTCTGAAGTTCGCACTTCGGTTCATTGGGCCTTTCTGTATTCTTTGCAGGATTAACCCAGTGGCTTACGCATTAGACCTTCCTTCTAACATGTGCATTTCAAATGTATTTCATGTCTCCTTATTAAAACCTTTGGTCTGCAACCACTTTACCACTGCTTTACCACCTCATCCTGTGCCACGTCCTCACCCTGTACAGGTTGAGAACCATGAGGAGTATGAAGTACAGTCCATTGTTGACTCCCGTAGGTTCCATGGGTGCATACAGTACCTGGTGCATTGGAAGGGGTACGGTCTGGAGGAACGCTCTTGGGTCTCATCCTCGGACGTACATGCCCCTGTCCTCCTCCGTGATTTCCATAGACGTTTTCCCCTCAACCCTGGTGGTCCTTCAAGGGGGAAGGGGTAGTTGAGGAGGGGGTACTTTCAGGGCTGGTCTCAGCCCTGCCTTCTCACTCAGCTGTCAGCTAATTGCCAGCTCCCATCTCTCCACAGGTACCCAGCTGTTGATGATATCCTGCTCGTCAGTCCTGCCTACTTAAGCCGTCCAGCCCAGAGGATCTCTGCCTTCGCCTTAGTCAACATCTCCTGCATTTCTGTTAAAAGACTTGCTTGGCTGACATCCCTTCTGGCTCCAGATCCTGCTTGCTGTTTTACTACGCACATCTCCGGCTCCCTGACATTTGGCTTGTCTGACTATCTGTTCCGGTTCCTGAACTCTGGCTATGTTTTTGTTAGGATTATTCTTCTCCTGTGATTGGTCAAACTCCAGATGTATTGAAAAACATACAATTTATTTTCAGATGTGCCGACACAAAAGGATGATGCTTACAAGTCAAAAGATGCAGTAAGAATCATACAAAGTGATGTACAGCCCGCCTCCTAATACCCACAATAATATAGCTATAATGCTTCTAGTGGCTGAGGAAACTCTGATAGCATGGCTAATTAGTGTTTCCTGTACACTCTGTGCAGTCTGTTCTACCATATATGGTTAAGCCTAATCATCCTACAACTTACTATGGAGTTAGTTAAAACAAACAAAAGAGCAAGTTAATACAACAATGTGCTCAGAAGTCATCTTAAAAATCAGTGTTAGTGCCGGTTTACACTACCGCGACTTGGGATCCGACTTGTCAGACCTCAAGTCGCCCCAAGTCGCTTGACATCTGAAAGTCCATGTAAGTGAATGAGAGCCGTCTATATGTACGCTACTGAAGTCGCTCCGACTTCAGAAAAGGTCCCTGTACTACTTCAAGGCGACTTGTAGGCGACTTGTACCCATTGATTTCAATGGAAGTCGCCTACAAGTCGGATCGTGGTCTATAGTGAAGCGACTTCACAGGAAGAGAAGATGTTTTTTTCAAGCAAACCCCTCCCTCCCCCAGAGCAGATTGTAGTTTGATTGGCCACTGGAAAGTCGCCTGTCTTGGAGGCGACTTGAAGTCGCCTTGTAAGTCGCCCCAAGTCGCGCTGAAGTCGCGCTGAAGTCGCCTTGCTAAGTCGCGCTGTAAGTCGTGTTGCCCCTGTGTGAACCAGCGCTCAGGGTTTTTGTTTTTCTAATAGTCACACAATAAACATTTAAAACGTTTCTAACAGTTTTGACTACGTTTGTTCTATTTACTTTTATTATTAAACAAGTGTGATTTAACTGTACTTCTGTCTCAGTCTGATTTCATGGTTTCTGACAGACTCTCACCATGATCAACCTTCCCACTACAGTGGAATGGCGACCCCAATTCTGCCCCTGGCACATCTAGGTGGACCATCCCTATATCGGTGGCTTTTAGGCACTGCGTCCTATGAACTAAAGACAAAAGCCTGTATCTCTGATGATATGGGGATGCATTGGTGCATAAGCAGGGCCGGACTGGCCTACCGGGATATCGGGACATTTTCCCAGTAGGCTGCCTGCCCTGGGGCTGTTTTGGGCTGTGGCTGCAGTGCTCCCCCCCCCCCCTCTTATTTACTGTGTTAGACAGAACACTGATCTAATGGCAGGAAATAGACGCCATGTTCTGTCTATCACACAAGCTGGTCTAGGAGGAAGTGGGACCTTTGTCACAGCACGGCCGGAGTACATTTCAGACTCAGCTCCGTGACACAGCGGAGAGACCGCTGTGTGTAATCCAGGTACTGACTGTGAGGCTGTATGGAGGGGCACAGTGAAGATTATTGATTGGCACAGTGAGGCTTATTGACGGGCACAGTGAGGCTTATTGATTGGCACAGTGAGGCTTATTGATGGGCAGTGAGGCTGCATGTACGGGCACAGTGAGGGCTTATTGATGGGCACAGTAAAGCTGCATGGATGGGCACAGAGAGACTGCAGAGATGGACACATTGAGGCTGCATGGATGGGCACAGTGACGCTGCACTGATGGGCACAGTGACACTGCATTGATGGGCACAGTGAGGCTTATTGATGGGAAGAGTAAAGCTGCATGGATGGGCATAGTGAGACTGCATTGATGGTCACAGTGAGGCTGCATGGACGGGCATAGTGATGCTGCATTGATAGGCACAGTGACGGTGCACTGATAGGCACAGTGAGGCTGCACTGATGGGCAGTGAGGCTGCATGTATGGGTACAGTGAGGCTTATTGATGGGCACAGTGATGCTGCATTGATGTGCACAGTGAGGCTTATTGATAGGCACAGTGACGGTGCACTGATAGGCACAGTGAGGCTGCACTGATGGGCAGTGAGGCTGCATGTATGGGTACAGTGAGGCTTATTGATGGGCACAGTGATGCTGCATTGATGTGCACAGTGAGGCTTATTGATGGGCACAGTGACGCTGCATTGATGAACACAGTGAGGATTATTGATGGGCACAGTAAACCTGCATTGATGGGCACAGAGAGGCTGCAGAGACGGGCACAGTGAGGCTGCATGGATGGGCACAGTGATACTGCATTGATGGGCACAGTGAGGCTGCATGGACAGGGACAGTGAGGCTGCATTGATGGGCAGTGAGGATGCATGTATGGGCACAGTGAGGCTTATTGATGGGCACAGTGATGCTGCATTGATGGACACAGTGAGGCTTATTGATGGGCACACTAAAGCTGCATGGATGGGCACAGTGAGGCTTATTGATGGGCACAGTGACGCTGCATTGATGGGCATAGTGAGGCTTAATGATGGGCACAGTGATGCTGCATTAATGGGCACAGTGAGGCTTATTGATGGGCACAGTAATACTGCATGGATGGGCACAGTGAGGCTGCATTGATGGGCAGTGAGGCTGCATTGATGGGCACAGTGAGGCTGCATGAATGGGCACAGTGAGACTGCTTGGACGGGTACAGTAAGGCTGCATGGATGGGCACAGTGACGCTGCATTGATGGGCACAGTGACGCTGCATTGATGGACAACGTGAGGCTGCATTGATGGGCAGTAAGGCTGCATGTACAGGCACAGTGAGGCTTATTGATGGGCACAGTGAGACTGCATGGATGGACACAGTAAAGCTGCATGGATGGGCACAGTAAAGCTACATGAATGGGCACAGTGAGACTGAATGGGTGGGCACAGTAAAACTGCATAGATGGGCACAGTAAAGCTGCATGGACAGGCACAATAAGACTGCACGAATGGGCACAGTGAGGCAGCATGAACAGGCACAGTAAAGCTGCATGGACAGGCACAATAAGGCTGCAAGGATGGGAACAGTGAGGCTACATGGACAGGTACAGTGAGGCTGCATGGACCTGCACAGTAAAGCTGCATGGATGGGCACAGTGAGGCTGCATGGACGGGCACAGTGAGGTTGCATTTGATGGGCACAGTGAGACTGCATTTGATGGGCACAGTGAGGCTGCATTGATGGGCACAGTGAGGCTGCATTTGATGGACACAGTGAGGCTGCATTTGATGGGCACTAATAAGGCTGCATTGATCTCTTGTATCATGCCCACAACCTCTGACATCTCCTGTATCATGTATGCAGCCTCTAACCATCTCTTGTATCATATCCGCAACCTCTGACCATCTCTTGTATCATGTCCGCAACCTCTGACCATCTCTTGTCTTATATCATGTCTGCAGTCTCTAAAGGAAGTCTGGGGAGGAGCTAAGAGTGGGAGTGCCGCCGGGATGGGGGTCATGGGAGAAGTCAGACATGTGTTGACTGTGGAGAGGAGATTATGGGATAAAACCAGAACTGCCAAGCTGGAGCTGACTGACTGAGCCCTGCATGGTGCACCTGAGAGGAGGTCAGTGACAGCGCCGCCAGGCCAGTCTGAGGGGGGTCACTGATGTAAGAAGGGGAGTGAATACAATAATGTAAGGGGCCCTGATATAAAGGTTCCTCCTCATATCAGTAACCCACCCCCCCTTACCTTCTTTATGCGGAAGGTGGTCTCTGGACACCAGAGTCCCACCCCCACACTCCCATAATCCCTGGTGTCCCCCTTGATTATTGCTCCACTTTTAACTGGCAATTGCTGTTTTATTTATATATATATATGTTGTGACCCAACGTGAACTTGCACTGCGCATGTGTGCTTTTAAACTAAACGGCGGTAGTGTCATTTTGCTGTCTAGTGACGGATTTTTATCGCTATTGCTTATTTGCACCTTATATGCGACCTATGCAGTGCTTGTGGATGCATTAGGAAGCATTTGTTTTTTTAAATAAAACTTTTTTTGGTCCTCTACACTATTGGAGTCCCCTGTTCTTTCCTTTATGGTTTATTCCTGCTGGAGCACTGGCCATTGGAGATTATTTTCCTGGAATCGTAGATTTGCCCCAGAGTGTCTTCTGCTATTGTTGGGAGGCTGATATCGGAGGTGACCAGAGGGACATCAGTTGCGGCTATTTAGGATCTCTACACTGACCTGCTATGCCTGTTTAGACCCCCCTGAGTAAGGGCGGTCACAGGCTTTCTGGTAAGCCTTCATTTTCTCCGGTGGTGGGCAGCACTATTGAGTGGTCTACGGGACATTTTTTTTGCACTTTATTTTTTGGACTAAATTTTTCATATTTTGTCATTATTGCTTGGACTTTTCATAAGTTTTTGAGCACATAATTTTTTGATGAAAGCTTATTCCACTGGTGATATATTGATTGTTTTATAATAATTTTTAGATGATAATTTTTATTATTATCACTACTGTTCATTCACTTAGATTCATGTCCAGCGCTACACTGATTTAATGTTTTGGAGCTGTCGCTGGGCAACAAGGACTTTCAACTCCCTCCAAAGGTTTTCTATGGGGTTGAGATCTGGAGACTGGCTAGGCCACTCCAGGACCTTGAAATGCATCTCACGAAGCCACTCCGTTGCCCGGGTGGTGTGTTTGGAATCATTGTCATGCTGAAAGACTGCCCGTGCTGATGGGAGGAGGTTTGCACTCAAAATCTCATGATACATGGCCCCATTCATTCTTTCATGTTCACGGATCAGTCGTCCTGTTCCCTTTGCAGAGAAACATCCCCAAAGCATGATATTGCCATCCCCATGCTTCACAGTAGGTATGGTGTTCTTTGGTTGCAACTCAGCATTCTCTTTCCTCCAAACACGACGAGTTGTGTTTCTACCAAACAGTTCTACTTGGGTTTCATCTGACCATATGACATTCTCCCAATCCTCTTCTGGATCATCCAAATGCTCTCTAGCAAACCTCAGATGGGCCCGGACATGTACTGGCTTAAGCAGGGTGCACACGTCTGGCACTGCAGGATCTGAGTCCCTGGCGGCATAGTGTGTTACTGATGGTAGCCTTTGTTATGTTGGTCCCAGCTCTCTGCAGGTCATTCACTAGGTCCCCCCGTGTGGTTCTGGAATTTTTACTTAGCGTTCTTGTGAACATTTTGACCCCACGGGATGAGATCTTGCCATGAAGCCCCAGATCGAGGGAGATTATCAGTGGTCTTGTATGTCCTATTGCTTGCCTATTGGAGATTCAGTCTTCCCAGCCTGGTGCACATCTACAATTTTGTTTCTGGTGTCCTTCGACAGCTCTTTGGTCTTCACCATAGTGTGACTGTTTGAGGTTGTGGACAGGTGTCTTTTATACTGATAACAAGTTCAAACAGGTGCCATTAACACAGGTAATGAGTGGAGGACAGAGGAGCCTCTTAAAGAAGAAGACAGGTCTGTGAGAGGCAGAAATCTTGCTTGTTTGTAGGTGACCAAATACTTATTTTCTACCATAATCTGCAAATAAATTCTTTCAAAAATCAGACAATGTGATTGTCTAGATTTGTTTCCACATTTCTCTCATAGTTGAGGTATACCTATGATGACAATTACAGGGCTCTCTCATCTTTTTAAGTTTGAGAACTTGGAAAATTGGTGGCTGACTAAATACTTTTTTGCCCTACTGTATATATAAAGCCCTATGTGCTTTCATATCTGTCTTCTTTATATATAATACGCTCATCAGATGTTCTTTAAAATGCATGGTTTACCCTTTTACGAATAAGAAAATGACATAATGATGTTGGACTGGTATATTAATGCTATTGGGCTGGTATGAAATTTTTTCCAGGGCTGGTTTTTATTCCTAGTCCGGCCCTGTGCGTACGTCCATTTGGGAGTGTTGAGTAAGCTGAAACTTCTCTCCAGCTATGGGGCATATTTATACAATGCTCAAAGTAATGATTTTTCATGATATACTATATTTTTTGTATGCTATGTTGTATTTTTTATTGTTTTCTGCAGATAATCCACTTTCCCAAATACTCCTGAAGAAGCGGTAATTCCACGAAACATGTTGAGAAGAACTGGCTAAATGTGTCCAAGATTGCACCAACTGATCTGTATCACTTCATAGCACCATTTATCAATAATAATAGTCCAGTTTTGAGAGAGATATCAATGTGATCTCTTCAGGCATGATCAATTGTTTATAATATTTTATATTCTTTGTAACAAAATATCCTTTTTTTAATCTATACAAAGTGTTGTTATGTCTCTGGTGGAAGAGATGTGCCCCGAAGGGGATAATATGGGCAGTGTATCGCCGGAAAATAAAGAAGTGGTGCAGAGGTCAAGTACACAAGTGTAGTTAAAATTTAATACAAAGGTTTTTATTAATTACAAAGTATACAAAAATATCTATGATATAAAATCAGAGAAGTGGAAGATACAATGAACAATATAATCAAACTGCTAAGGTGCTGTAATACGTCATCCCAGCAAATTCCGATATTGGCCTACTGGGGTGAGGGTACGGCAACACGTGATACTCTACATGTTTCGGAATACAGAGAGACTCAATTCCCTCTGTATTGTGTATTTCCTTCTTCAGGAGTTTCAGGGGAGCAGTTTTGATAAAGTTTCTAAGGAAAAGAAAGAGGATATATATATATGGGTATGTAGCAGTAATTGTATTTAGCACCAACATAGAATATAAAACAATTATATCTCTGAGTATAGGAGACTGTTATATTCCAAGCAAAGCATACAGGCAGAGCAAAATCTCAATCTGAACAAGCATAGATGTGTAAGTGTACTCACAGAACATTTGTCTCTTCAACAAGGGCATTACACACATGTGTCACGAGAGATAGGCTCCCTCATCCTTCAATCCCAAGGATTGGATTTATTAGTCAAGAAATCCAGGCATTGAGTATAGTTGGGTGGATGGAATAAAGAAGGGAAAATCTAAAGTGCTTCACAAATTCTGGCCATGGTGATGATCCCCACAGAGGCGGCAAGCCAGGGCTCACAAGAGCCACTAATACTGGGTGGACTGGACACACATCTACAAAATCAATAGGAAGAAGTAAGGAGGATGCATCTATGGTTGGAGACATTAAGTTTGTAGGATTTTATACAAGAAGTTTTACTTTCAAAGCCTGTGCCATAGAAAGAGGAGACGAATAAAAGAGGTAATCCATCGATGTTTATAAATATGGTTGAGATTGCATACCTGGTCTCTGATGTTACACAGTATCAGTGTGAGCTGCATGGAAAGCATGATCCTCTCAGCTGTGTGACAGAGGAGGGTGTGCAGAGAGTCAGTGTTAAGTACCCTGTATGTTGTAGGGTGAACAGTGTTAGTGAATAGGTTGTTAAGGAGCGGGCCGCCTTGTTCTTATCAACAGATGAGTCATCAGCTGTCAGTGGGCTTCCCCGCTGACAGCTGAATGAAAAAAAAACATTGCCGAATTTGCTGGCAATAGAAAAATGTTTAAAAAAAAAACGGTGTGGGGGTCCATCCACAATGGATTTTAAGGGGAACCCCATGCCAAAAATTCATGCCAGACCCTTAGGGGAACCCCCCATGCCATAACTAAAAAAAGAAATGGTGTGGTGTTCCCCCTAAATCCATACCAGACCCTTATCTGAGCATGCAGTCTGGCAGGCCAGGAAAGGGGGGGGGTTAGCGAGCACCGTCTCCCCTTGAACCCTACCAGGTTACATGCCCTCAAAATAGGGGGTGCTTTGGGCAGGGGGGCTCTGCCCCCCCACCCCAAAGCACTTTGTCCCCATGTTGATGGGGACAAGGGCCTCTTCCCAACAACCCTGGGTGGTGGTTGTGGAGGTCTGTGGGCAGGGGGGGGGGCTTATCGTAATCAGGAAGCCCCCTTTAACAAGGAGGCCCCCAGATCCCAGGCCCCCTCGCATGTGAATGAATATGCGGCATTGTACACCTACTTATTCATCAAAAAGAAAAAAAAACATACACACAACTTTTGACAAGTTCATTAAAAAAAAAAAAAAAAAAGTGTCCCCCAATGTAGATGTTAACACAAGTTCTGTTGCCTGCATCTGGCTGCTTTGAGTGGTTACTGCCGCCTCACCAAGCTATACCTGCCCACATGCAGACTGGGCTACACCCCCTTGAGATATTTATGTAACTTACCCCTTCTTCCCCATTAGGCAGTACATATTTTTATCTAGAAAAGCCCGGAGCAAAGAATAAAATGCATAAGCGTAGGGCTGGCATGACAGGGTTAACAGGGGATGGAAATAGAGGAATGGGTGGTAGTTTTGGGTGCCGAGTGGGAGGAGACATAGAGGAGTTAAATAAGGTCCCCGCCCATGATGAGTCATCACAGCGTGGGGGAAAGTTCAGAGAACAGTACAGCATGGCTGATGTGGAGAGGATCTTGGCCCAGCTGCGGGCAGAGGTGGCGGTACGGGGGGGGGTCTTGGTTACAGGACACTCTGGGGACTGTATTACAAGGCCCTGAGCCTTTGGCAGGTACGCGGGGTTGGAGGTCCAGACCGCCGGAGCGGTTCTCCCCAGAGCGCCATGCGGGATCGCAGCGCAGGGGGGGTAGTTAGGCCGGGACCCTGTCGGGTCCGGTGGCGAAGCGCGCAGCAGGTTGTGGCCAGGGGGAGCTCGGATATCATTCCAGGATGGCAGGGGGGATCGCTGAGTACTCAGCAACAGGGCCCATTGGCGAACGCACGGCCTACAAGGTGCATGGAAAGCGTGAGCGCGGGCCCCGCCCCCAGGAGGCAATCACATGAGACAGGACATACAGGGCAGGGGGCAATGGCGGCGGTCATTGGACTTTCCAATTCTGCAGCAGGGGACCGGAGGAAGAGCGATCGAGAGAGGCGGGCAGGAGTGGCACCCGGGAGAGCGGAGGCTGGTGGGACTGAGGGACAATGTACTGGTCCTGGCAAGGCTGTCCAGAAATCGTCAAAGGGCTATGCTGCGCTGAGGCAGGGTCGGATGTTGGCAGCTCCAGCAAGAACCAGGCCTGCCTCGCCTGGTGGGTTGTCATCTGAAGAGGAGGAGGGATCTTAGCTGAGGTCCCCAGGAGAACAGTCCGGGTTGGATGAAGAGGCGGGTCCACTTAGGAGAACGGACGGTCGGCTGATGGGTCCACACCTGTGCAGCCCGGTAAGTTACCTTCATCTATACCTATTGTGGGATTGTCTGGTACTGTGGGGGTTGGTGGTAGCCTAGGTGGGACCGACCTGAGTGCGGAGGTTGTGGGACCATCCGGGGGGTCCGCCGGGTTATTGGGTTTTTTGGCGGGTATAAAGGATTTGGTGCAGAAATTATAAAAATGCAGAAAGAGTCACCATGGGGCCAGCGTCGGCTTGGGTCCCGCCAGTTGGGGGTGCCGGGGAGGCCGGTGCAGGTGGAGGGAGCTCAGTGGTGCAGGCAGTTGTGCCTGCAGTACCCGCGCCTGCGGTGGTGTCAACGGTGAGTAGTGCCCCACAGGGGACGTCAAAGGGGGCAGAGGGGAGGCATTGTCATTGTCAGGTTTGGCGATGAAGCAAAATGCGAGGTATATGTCTGCTCTGAAGGACCGCTGGGAGCTCATCTGAAACAGGAGGTGCGGGAAAAGCTGTGGAAGGGTGAGTACGTGGAGATATTTTTCCTGCTGCCTTTAGAAAAATTTAACTTGGACAGGGTAAAACCGGATGATTCCAAGAAGGAGAATGAGGAGAAAAGGAGGCCCATGTTTGATCCCGAGGACATTTACCAACTGCTTGCAAGCGTTTGCGATCATGGCTAGTGTTATAGGGGAAAAGAACCCCGAACATTGTTCAACGCTTTTCTGCTACCAGGATGCTATTGGGGAGGCATACAGAGTCTACGGGGGTACAGGATGGCTGCGGTATGATGAGCAGTTTCGACAACAGAGAGCGGTACGGCTGGGACCACAAGGACATCAGCTTGTGGATGCGTGTGATGACGTTGTCGCGGGCACCTAACCAGTTTTTTCAGGGGGGGGAGCGGTGGACCTTCGGCCCAGGGACAATCGCCCGGAAACAAAAAGGGGGTTTGTTGGCAGTACAATACAGGGACCTGTAAGTTTGGAGCTACATGCCGATACAAGCACGAGTGTTCGGGGTGTGGAGGGACTCATCCGGCATCCAGATGTTTTAAACAAGGGAAGGGCTGCGCTGGAGAGGCTGGAAACAAGAGGGAGGACTCCAGTGATAGTGGACAGAATGCGGCCGTTTCTAAGTAGGTATCCGGATAGGGAGGCGGCGCAGTTGTTAGATTCAGGTTTTACGGTGGGTTTTAGGATCCTGTGTACTTTGGAGGTTATTCCCCCTGTCCCGCCCAATTTGAGGTCAGCCATGCAACATCCGGAAGTGGTTTCTGAGAAACGAAATAAGGAGGTTGCTTTGGGGAGAATGGGGGGTCCGTTCCCATCACCTCCTTTTGCCGATTTGGTAGTATCCCCGTTGGGGATGGTACCAAAGAAGGAACGCAACAAGTTCAGGTTCATTCATCACCTGTCTTTTCCAAAGGGAGGATCAGTGAATAATGCAATTGATCAGGCAGCTTGCTCGGTGTCTTACACATCGTTTGATGCTGCAGTGGGGTGGGTGCGGCGTTACGGCAAGGGAGCGTTGCTGGCTAAAGCAGATGTGGAGTTGGCTTTTCGGCTTCTTCCGGTTCACACGGATAGTTTCTGGTTGCTGGGATGCCATTGGAATGACCAGTTTTATGTTGACCAATGCTTGCCGATGGGTTGCTCCATATCTTCCGCATTATTTGAACAGTTCAGCTCGTTTGTTGAATGGGTAGTACGGGATGTGTCAGGCATGAATTCGATCATTCATTATTTGGATGATTTCCTTTGTATAGGTCCAGCTGATTCCAGAATCTATGCAGTGCTCCTGGCGACATTGGAGCACATAGCGGATAGGTTTGGCATCCCATTGGCGCCTGAGAAGACTGAGGGACCTAGCACGGTTTTCTGGGCATTGTCCTAGATTCGGTGGCAATGGAATGCAGGTTACCAGAGGATAAGTTGGCGGACCTAAAGAAGGAAATCGCAAGTATGATTGGGTTGCGCAAAGTTCAGCTTCGAGGGCTGCAATCGCTATTGGGTAAGTTGAATTTTGCGTGTCACATTCTGCCAATGGGGAGGGTTTTTTGCCGCAGGCTTGCGGCAAGTACGGCTGGAATTCAGTCCCCAAGACACTATGTAAGGCTGGGAAAAGAGCACAGAGATGACTTGAGGGTATGGCATACCTTCTTGGAGTCTTTTAACGGACGGGCGCTATGGATGTCTGAACCGGTTAGCAATTTTGACCTTGAACTGTTTACTGATGCGGCTGGTTCCACAGGTTACGGGGCGTTCTTTCAAGGGCAGTGGAGCGCGGGTCCGTGGCCGCAGGCATGGATTGAAGCAGGCTTTACAAAGAACCTAGTGTTGCTGGAACTGTTTCCGGTGGTGTTAGCGGTGGAATTATGGAGTGTGGCGTTTAGGGACTGGAAAGTGCGCTTTCATGGGGACAATTTGGGTGTGGTGCAAGTGATCAACAGGATTACTGCATCGTCCCCGCCAGTGATTAGGTTGCTACACCACTTGGTTTTGAGATGTTTGCAACTGAATGCTTTCATTCATGCAGTACACCTCCCGGGTGTTGAAAATGTTATCGCTGATGCGCTGTCTCGCTTCCAGTGGGACAGGTTCCGCAAGTTGGCGCCGAAGACGGAGCAGCAAGGGGTGCCTTGTCCCGAATGGTTGTGGGGGATAGCATTGGCCTCGTTGCGGGATGGATCAGGAAGTCGGTAAGTGAGGCGACATGGTCTGCGTACTCAAAAGTATGGTGTGAGTGGCTGGCGTTGAGGTGGGTGAAGAGTCAGTTGATGGTTCAGTGGGGCTCCTGGTGTTGTATTATATTGCAAGAATGATGGAGGAGGGAGTGTCTGCATCAGCACTGCATAAAAAGTTAGTGGGTTTAGCGTTTTTGTTCAAATTACAAGGTCAACCTGACTTTACAAAGGATTTCTGGGTGAGGCAGGTGCTGAAAGGTTATCGGCGATCAGTGGTTCATACGGATGCCAGGAGACCGATAACCTTTGAGATTTTGAAGGGTATTGTAGCACAGTTTGGGGGGGGGTGTTCCTCGGAATATGAGTGTACCATGTTCAAGGCGACATTTTTGCTGGCCTTTTTTGGGGCATGAGACGGATCAAATGGGAAAAGGGAGGTTGGTGCATGTTTTTCCAGTGCTGGGTTCGGCATTGTGCCCGGTGGAAGCAGTTAAGGGATTTATGGGTACCCGCCCCAGGGGGGGCCTTTTTGATGCATTTGGATGGGCCCCCTTTATCGCGTTATCAATTTGTGGCCGTATTTAGAAAATGTTTAAGGGCCTTGGGTTTGGATGAGAAGGAATTTGCGTCTCATTCCTTTCGGATAGGGGCTGCGACAAAAGTGGCGAGAAATGGGATGGATGCAGAGGCAGTAAAACGCACTGGGCGGTGGGAATCTCGGAGGTCCCAGTTACATGTTAGTCCTCATCTTGTGGTGGGACTGTGAATGGTTCATTGGGAAGGTATTTTCAGTTGGAGGGTAGGTTACAGAATATTAGTGGTCATGGTATTGTTTTTGTTATCTTCTAATTACAGGTTCGGCGGCAGGTCTGGTTTGGATAATGGGCCATTCCTTTGTGTGCTGGGGGGCCAGGAGGGGAGATGTGAGATATGAAGGTAGGCAGTTGGGTTTTACTAGGCAGGAGGCCTGCATCCGGTGGTTTGGGTTCCCGGGCATGTTGTGGGGTAGATTGGTTTCTGAGGTGCTACGCGGAGAGGGACAGGGTGCCTGACGTCTTAGTTTTGCACTTGGGGGCAACAATTTGGGGGTGAGATCTATGGTAGATGTCTCGCAGGACATCAAATTTGATGTTTGGCGGTTGATGCAGGATTTTCCAAAAATGGTCATCGTTTGGTCTGACATAGTGGCTCGAACAACATGGAGGATGGCCAGGTCGGTGGAGGGTGTTAATAGGGCACAGAAAAAAATTAACTGGGAAGTGAGTAAGTTCATGGTGAAGCATGGGGGTTTGGCTATTAGGCATTTGAAGTTAGAGTTCGAAACTTGGAGGTACCTGAGGAGAGATGGCGTTCATCTAAATGATGTGGGTATTGATCTGTGGGCATTGGGCTTGCAGGATGGTATCCAGAGAGCTCTTCGGGTGTGGAGGTGCACCCAAGGGTAAGGTTGTTACCCTTGGGTGCTGTGGCAGGCGTTTTGGTCTTTGCAGGGGAAGGAAGATATGGCACAAGGAGAATTTCGGGAACTATCGTTGCTATGGGTCCTGATGGTGGTTTCCGGCTAACGAAGGTTAGACGGGAAGTGTTAATGGGGGCACTGCGGTCAGTGGTTGTCTCTGAGCCAGCTTGTCGGCTTGAGGCCTATTATTACATTAAGAGAAGGGCTGCAGTGCAATATTGTTATTTTACTGATGATTAAGAATTTCCTGCAAAGACCAACGCTATTTAGAAGAGGAGTTGAATAACAGATGTTGTTTGGTTATGTTTTTATGTATAATTTTAAGAGATATATATTTGTTAATAAAATAGGCTGCTACGGCCTTTTTATACCCAATCTCGGTCTGGTCTCAATTGTTCAGATTAAGTTTAAGAGGCTTGGGTCTTTCAGGTAACTGGGAGAATCACATTTGTTATACAACAGTCATGTTACTCCTTACACAAAATTGTTTGCTACTTTTTTCCCATTTTCCCCAATTTTTTTTAATAAATTCTTGCCTGATCACAGCCAGCTATTTCCTCCCCTCACAGAGTACAATTGTTCCCACCTAAGGATCAAGGGGTGGATAAATGTCCCATGCAATAAGATTTAAAGTCCAAACTGTTTTATTATAAATCCAATTTTGAGAATTTCCTGAAGTTTCTCACAGATTCTTCAAGGTCTTTGCTGATGGCTTCCGGAATACACCAGAGTCGGCTTGTGGTAGCCCAATTGAGCCTGTGAGATTTTCCTGGTTGAGATTGAATTTTATAACATATTTAATTGCCTCCCTGAGTCTGATTTCCTTCTCCTCACATTGGTCACTGGAAGGAAGAAGCAAATCCCCTGTCACATAAAGCATTTAACTGATATTCTGAGAGGCATTGAGTATATTGGGTTTAAGCTGTTGAATACCATTAACATTTCTGAGCTGTAGAATAGACTTACAGATATCAGTGGAAGAGGAGTGTCGACTCCAACCATTTACCATAGAGATGAAGCACTTACAGCTAGCCACTAACCACCAATTCCCTCTACCTCTTTTGCTGGGGATCATATGCTGCATACTCAAAAAAGGTTTAGCAGTATTACATTTGATGTTAGTGGAGTATTAGAGAAAAGCCCGAAGCAGCTGAATGAAATGAGGTATGAGTAGGGTGGGCATGACGGAGGTAACAGTGTTAATGGGAAATGGGATGGAGACAAGGTGCCGAGGGGGAGGGTAGTACAGGGAGGGGATAGATAAATGGAGATCCCGCCCTGGGAGGACCAAGCAGAGAGTTGGGGAAAGTTTCTAGAGTGGCAGCATGGCGGAGATCGAGCGCATCATGGCTCAATTAAGAGAAGCGGCGGTGCGGGGCGCTGCACAGCTCCAAGAGACCATCGGGTCAGCGTTGACCGGGGGGGAGTGGCTGGCCAGTGAGAGCAGTAGGAGTGGTAACAGAGCGCGCAGGTCCAGGCCGCCCAAACGCTTCTCCCCAGATCACCAAGTAGCAGCACAGCGGCAGGCGGGCAGTCCCGGGTCGGGGCTCTCGATGGGCCCACCGGCTAAAAGAGCAATTGGGGGAGAAGGGAGCGGTAACTATACGGCCCCAGCGGGAAGGAACGGTGGACGTGAGAAGGAGAGAGCGGCGGCGAGGCCTAGTAGGAGAAGAACGGCACGGAGTGCGAGCCCCGCCCCCAGATGCATGGCGGGCGGCTCATCTAGAGTGCAGGCAGGAACGCATGTCTTGGTTCCCGGGCCTTCTACTTCAGCGGCAGGGGACCAGAGGAGGGGAGAGCGCGGTAGACCGGGAATGGCAAGAGGGAGAGCGGAGGCTGACAGGAATGTGGTTTCCCACACCGGTCCTGGGAAGGCTGTCCAGAAGGCGGGAGGAGCGGTGTCTGCGCGGAGGAGGGGAAAGATGGAGATCGCTGCGGCAGCTATGGTCGGCAGGCCTGGCGGGCCCTCATCTGAAGAGGAGGAGGAGCCAGTTCTTAGTTTGCTGGAGGAGGTATCCGGATCGGAAGAGGAGGCGAACCCCCTTTCCAGGAGAACAGCAGCAGAGGAGGGCAGAAGGTCGGTTGATGGGGCGACACCTGTGCAGCCCGGTAAGTCTACTATATTAGGGCATAATATGGGTAGTAGTACTATTGAGGGGATAGGGGTTACCGCGGGAGTGTCAGGCGTCCGTGTGGTAAGCAGCGGACCAGCTGAGGGGGCTTCTGGTTTGATGGGGTTTTTGGCGGGCATCAAGGAGCTAGTACAAAGATTTGAGGTGGCAGAGCGGCCGGCTCCGGGCCCGACGGCGGCGTGGGTTCCGACAGCAGGGAGTAATGAGTTAAACATGGCAGTGGTAGGGGCTGGGGTGCCAGCAATGGCGGCTGCGGCGCTGTTGAATGGGCAGGAGGCAACGGCGAGCGGTGACAAGCAGGGGACGGACAATGCAGCGGTGGCTAAGGAAGCCGCGGGAAGGCAGGATATAACTAGGCTGGCTGATGCAGCACGCTGTGAGGTATATGTGTGTTTCGAGGGGCCGCTAGGAGCTCACCTGAAGCAGGAGGTTCGAGAAAAGTTGTGGAAAGCTGAGTATGTGGAAATATTTTTGTTGTTGCCCCTAGAGAAGTTTAACCTAGATAGAGTTAAACCAGATAGTTCCAAGAAGGACGACGAGGAGAAGAGGAGGTATCGGTTAATACCTAGGACATTTGCTAACTGGTTGCAGGCCTTTGCAATTATGGCAAGCGTTATTGAGGAAAAGCAGCCTGAACACTGTTTGGCGTTGTTTTGCTATCAAGATGCGATAGGGGAGGCTTATAGAGTTTATGGTGGCACAGTGTGGCTTAGGTACTATGAGCAGTTCAGGCAGAGACGAGCGGTACGTCCGGAGCTTCGCTGGGACCACAAAGACATCAGCCTGTGGATGCGTTTGATGACGACGGCGAGGATCAATAGCCAGTTTTTTCAGGGAGGAGCCGGTGGACCTTCGGCCCAGGGACACTCGGCTGGAAACAAAAAAGGGATTTGCTGGCAGTACAACACCGGGGCCTGCAAGTTTGGGGCTACGTGTAAGTACAAGCATGAGTGCTCAGGCTGCGGGGAACGCATCCAGCATCCAGATGTTTTAAGCAAGGAAAGGGTCGAGCAGGAGAGGCTGGGAGTAAAAGGGAGGACCCCGGTGAAAGTGGAAAGGATGCGGCCGTTTCTCGGTAGGTATCCGGACAGGAAGCGGCAGTCCTGTTGGAGGAAGGTTTTTCGGCAGGTTTTAAGATCCCATGCATGTTAACGGTTATTCCCCCTGTGCCTACAAACTTACGTTCTGCATTGCAACATCCAGAGGTGGTTCCAGAGAAACTAAAAAAGGAGGTGGCAATGGGTAGAATGGGTGGCCCTTTCGCCGCGGCGCCACTGGCAGATCTGGTGGTATCACCACTGGGGGTGGTGCCCAAGAAAGAACCCAACAAATTTAGGCTCATTCATCACTTGTCGTTCCCGAAAGGGGGATCAGTGAATGATGCTATAGAACAAGAGGCGTGCTCGGTGACTTATACGTCATTTGATGCAGCAGTGGGATGGGTACGTCGTTATGGTAAGGGAGCTTTGATGGCAAAGGCAGATGTGGAATCAGGTGGGACAGGTTCCGAGAGTTGGCGCCGGAGGCGGAGCAACACGGGGTGCCTTGTCCCGAATGGATGTGGGATATAGCATTGGCGTCGCCGCAGGATGGATCGAGCGGTTGGTAAGTGGGGGCACCAGGTCAGCATACAAGAAGGTATGGAAGGAGTGGATGGCTTTTGTGAAAAGGATAGGCGAAGAACCGATCGGACCGGAGGTGAATTTGTTACTTTTATATTTCATTACTAGAAAAATGGAAGAGGGAATGTCTGCGTCTGTGATTAACGCGAACTTAGCAGGGTTGGCTTTCCTGTTCAAGTTGCAAGGGCAGCCGGACGTGACAAAAGACTTTCTAGTGAGGCAAGCGTTAAAAGGTTACAGGAGGTCGGTGGTTAAGCGGGACTCCAGGAGACCGGTGACCTTCGAAATTTTGGGGGGTATTGTTGACCAGTTAAAAGGGGTGTGTTCATCTGGCTATGAGTTCATGTTGTTCAAGGTGGCTTTTGTGTTAGTGTTCTTTGGGGCATTCAGGATAGGGGAACTAGTGAGTCCTTCGAAAAAAGTGGAAGGGGGATTGGGGTGCCAGGAGGTGAAGTTGGAAAATGAAGTTTTACAGTTGTTTTTCAAGAGGTCAAAAACGGATCAGGTAGGAAGAGGTAGGGTGGTACAAGTTTATCCTGTTCATGGTTCCCCCCTGTGTCCTGTCGGCACGGTCAAGGAATTTTTAGAGGTTCGTCCAGATTTCCGGGGGCCCTCTTTTAGTGCATTTGGATGGTAATATGATATCCAGGTTTCAGTTCGGGGCAGTTTTTCGAAAATGTCTAAGGGGGATGGGCTTGGAAAAAAAGGAATTTTCTTCCCATTCATTCAGGATTGGGGCTGCTACAGAGGCAGCCAGGAACGGTCTTGATGTGGAGTCGGTCAAACGTATTGGGCGGTGGGAATCTAACAGGTTCCAATCTTATATACGGCCTCATTTGGTGGTAGGAATATAAAAAAAAAAAAAAAAAAAACAAATGAAGCAAGAGGTTTTAGAGTTTCAGTTAAGGACAATTGTGGTTCTGAATAGTGTTTTAGTGGCGCGTTTTCTTGTCTTCTTCTAATTTCAGGTTCGGTGCCAAGACTGGTCTGGATTATGGGCCATCCTTATGTGTGTTGGGGGGCACGAAGGGGGGACGCTCGTTATGAGGGCAGGCAGTTGGGGTTTGACAGGCGGGAGGCGTGCATAAAATGGTTGGGTATACCGGGTATGTTATGGGGACGATTGGTGTCGGAGGTGCAGAGGTATGCACAGCGAGACAGGCCACCTGACATTTTGGTAGTGCATGTTGGGGGAAATGACCTAGGAATACGTTCTATGGTGGACATCACGCGGGACATCAAGTGTGATGTGTGGCGATTGATGGCAGAATTCCCCAATACTATTATTGTATGATCTGACATGGTGGCTCGTAGGTCTTGGAGGATGGCCAGGTCGGTGGAAGGTGTTAACAGGGCCAGGAGGAAGATTAACAGGGAAGTGAGCAAATTTGTAGTGAGGAATGGGGGGTAGGCGATCAGGCATATGGAATTAGAATTTGAGACCTGGAGGTATTTGAGGGCTAACGGGGTCCATCTCAATGATGTGGGCATAGATTTATGGACTTTGGGATTGCAGGATGGGATACAGTGAGCTCTTAGGGTTTGGAGGGGCACCCACGAGTAAGGTATTACTCTTGGGGTGCTGTGGCGGGCGTTGGTCTGTGCAAGGGAAGGAAGATGGCAAAAGTAAGAGTGGGATCTAACGTTGGTATGGGTCCAGATGCTGGTTTCCGGCTAACGGAGGTTAGCCGGGAAGTGATAATGGGGCACTGCGGTCATTGGCAGTCTCTGAGCCAGCTTGTCGGCTTGAGGCCTATTTTTGATATATTTGATAAGGACTGCAGTGCCATATTTTTTGTTATGGCCATCAGACTGATTTTAAGAAGTTATTGCCCAGACCAACGCTCATTGTTTGTTATTGTTTTTTGTTAGATGACGGATATTTTTTCCATAGTTTTTGAATAAAGTATTTATATTTAAATAAAGTAGGCTGCTACAGCCTTTTTTATACTCCAAGAATGGTGTAGTCTTAATTTTTGGGAATTAAGAGTAAAAGGGGTATAGATAATGGTTGAGAGTAACATCTGGTATCCAACAGTCAAGAAAAGCCCGGAGCAGCTGAATGAAATGAGGTATGAGTAGGGCTGGCATGACGGAGGTAACAGTGTTAATGGGAAATGGGGTGGAGACAAGGTGCCGAGGGGGAGGGTAGTACAGGGAGGGGATAGATAAATGGAGATCCCGCTCTGGGAGGACCAAGCAGAGAGTTGGGGAAAGTTCCCGCCCACCCTCCCTATTGGTGGTTTTTGCAATATTGTTGGGGGTTGCTTGTGGTTAATTGTTGTTTACAGGTGACGGATGAGGAGAAGTTATGGCAGAGGCGGGCGCTGGTCTGTGCAAGGGAAGGAAGATGGCAAAAGTAAGAGTGGGATCTAACGTTGGTATGGGTCCAGATGCTGGTTCCCGGCTAACAGAGGTTAGCTGGGAAGTGATAATGGGGCACTGCGGTCATTGGCAGTCTCTGAGCCAGCTTGTCGGCTTGAGGCCTATTTTTGATATATTTGATAGGGACTGCAGTGCCATATTTTTTGTTATGGCCATCAGACTGATTTTAAGAAGTTATTGCCCAGACCAACGCTCATTGTTTGTTATTGTTTTTTGTTTGATGACGGATATTTTTTCCATAGTTTTTGAATAAAGTATTTATATTTAAATAAAGTAGGCTGCTGCTGCCTTTTTTATACTCCAAGAATGGTGTGGTCTTAATTTTTGGGGATTAAGAGTAAAAGGGGTATAGATAATGGTTGAGAGTAACATCTGGTATCCAACAGTCATGCATTATTAACCTCTTCACGCCAACCGTAAGCAAATATGCAGCCCTACTGTACTGGGCTTTTTTCCGCAGGACTGCATATTTGCGTATCTCCCTTTGTGTTGGAAGCGCATCACAAGGCGCGCTCCCAACACAGAGACTGGGGTCCTATTCTAACGATCGGGACCCAGAACGGCCAATTCTGGGTCACCTGATCAATGTGATAGGCTCTAATTGGCTATCTATCATTGTTTAGTCACTGTGAAGCCCGTCCCTATGTTTTCTGCCTCTGTGAATGGACAAGAGAGATACATTTTATCATTCTCTGTCCTTGCAGAGATAGCAAAAAAAAATATGAAAAAAATAAAATAAAATAAAAAAATTAACATAAATACCTGGATCAATGTTTGATCTACAAGAGGTCAGTGCCAGGGTTAGTGTTTGGGTGAAGGTCAGGGTCAGTATTTTTTGGAGAGGATTTTTTTAAAATTAGTATCAGTGTCAGTTAGTGTTATGCCCCGTACACACGGTCGGCCATTGATCGGATATTTCGACAACAAAATCCATGGATTTTTTCCGACGGATGTTGGCTCAAACTTGTCTTGCATACACATGGTCACACAAAGTTGTCGGAAAATCCGATCGCTCTGAACGCGGTGACGTAAAACACGTACGTCGGGACTATAAACGGGGCAGTAGCCAATAGCTTTCGTCTCTTAATTTATTCTGAGCATGCGTGGCACTTTGTGCGTCGGATTTGTATACACACGATCGGAATTTCCGACAACGGATCTTGTTGTCGGAAAATTTTATAGCAAGCTCTCAAACTTTGTGTGTCGGAAATTTCGATGGAAAATGTGTGATGGAGCCCACACACGGTCGGAATTTCCGACAACAACGTCCTATCATACATTTTCCGTTGGAAAATCTGACCGCATGTACAGGGCATTAGTGTTAGTGTTAGCTAAGTGTCAGAGACACAGATGCTGATCAACATTGGCACCCTAATACACCCTGGAGCGGGCAGAACAGTGAAAGATGGTAAAATACAGGCCAGCACCCATGGATTCAGCCGCAGAACGTCTATCACACTTTGCATGGAGATCCCAAGATGGCGGCTGCCGCGAGGAGACGGACCAAGGCCCAGGCAGCACACAGCAGAGGGGAGCGACTCAATCCCCCACTGCCTCCAGAAAGGTAAGCCCGCTACCCCGCAGACCTAGAGGGCTAAGAAGGGGACTCTCCTTAGACAGGCTGTCCAACACAGATCTGGGGGATGCGGCACTGGTGGAAGGAAAAGGGGAGCCCTCCCTGAAACAAATAATGGAGGCCATATACACATGCCAAACCACCCTGACAGCACACATAGATGGCATGCGGGTGGAAATGTAATTTATAAAGCAAGATGTGCAGAATATCAGAGAGAGGGCCACAGAAGCTGAACATAGAATCAGTGAACTGGAAGATGTAGTCCGCCCATTAGAAAGCACCGCACAAACTATGCAAAGAGAAATAACTGCCCACACTGATAAACTGGGAGACATGGAGGACCGTCAAAGAAGAAACAATGTCTGTTTTGTGGGGTTCCCTGAGAAAGCAGAGGGTAAACAACCTGAGGATTTCTTGGAACTTTGGCTTAAAGACAATTTGGTGGATACCACATTTTCATGTTTATTTGCCATAGAACGGGCTCATAGAATACCATCTAAACCTCCTCCACCTGGTGCACACTCACGCCCAATTATAGCACGCATATTGCACTTCAGAGATCGTGAAAACATCCTCCGTGCGGCACGCTCCCTGGGTGACCTACAGTATAATGGTAAGCGCATTTCAATATACCCTGGCTTCTCAGCGGCCACACAGAAACAAAGGGCCAGTTTTGTCCATGTGAAGAAAAGGAGGCGAGATTTACAACTAGCATACATTATGCTATATCCTGCAAAATTAAGAGTGGTGGACAGAGGCAAAGTTTTCTTTTTCAACACCCCCTGGAAGCATCACATTGGTTGGATGCTAGGGGGCGCAATAGCCCTACAGCACATTGATGAATGCTCTGTGTTCCTTTTGCCTTCCACCTGTGAGACATGCCATTCACACACTCTCTGGTTTCTTAGAGGTGTAGTTCTCTGTTCACTTCCTGACACTACGTTCATTTTGCGTGAAGTCCCACACCGACTTGTAAGCTGATTAGAAAATAACTCCTGCAATTCTAATAAACACCTGCGCTGAAATTAAGTCCTCTTACGTTTGAGGACTTAATTACATTTTTTTAACTTATTTTTTATTTTTCTTTAACCCTGGTTTTTCTCCTTCTTTCCAGTTCTGGTTTTTGAACTGCATCCTTATGCTGTACCCCCCTGTTTCTGGGGCTAACTTAAGGAAGTATTGGTTATAGTACCGGACGTTACTTAGCTCCATCAAGAGACTTTGCACACTAGTGTGCAGCTACTAGTGTATTACTAAAGACCTGTGACCCCCCCCCAGGTTGTTACAGTTATGGGATATGGGCACACAACGTGTTGAGGCTGCTGCGTGCAGGGAGGGAAGGGAAGGGTTATCCTATTTTATTGGCTAGTGCTGTGTGCTGTTATTTCTTTCTGTTTTGATCCCCACAGGATGGATGAGCTGACCAAAAACTGGTCGGCCATTGCTCTCCCAGGAAACGTTTATTGGTATTCTTCCTATATAAATGGCAGGTAAGATAAGTATACTGTCCTGGAATGTGCGTGGTATGAACTCAAAGGTAAAGAGTTCCCTTATATTTGATTTTATAAAGCGGTATAAACCCCATATTATCCTGCTACAAGAGACGCACCTACAAGGGTCTAAAATTCTGGCATTAAAAAAAGCCAACATTATGAGAGTTATCCATGCTGAATACTCCACGTATTCACAAGGGGTTGCTATTCTGGTTACAAAAAAGGCTGCAGCACATATTATACAGGTTAAATCAGACCCTAATGGTAGATAAGCTATACTGGTATGTCAAATGTTTAATGTATACTTAACATTGGTCTGTGTATATATTCTAATCCCCTTCTCTTTCCAAATATTAGAGGACATTTTAAAGGAGGCTATACTGATCGCACAGGGCCCATTGTTGTTGATGGGCGATTTAAATGCGGTGTCAGATGGGTGCCTAGACAGACATGGATGTGCCTCTGACTCACGTTACACTCTTTCCTCTCGGCTGGAAAGTTATGCTCTTACTGACGTGTGGCGTCGAAACAACCCTGGAGTCAGAGATTACTCCTGTCACTCGGAGACTCATAGGACACTGCTGCTATCCTCCATAGATGGTCTTCCAATTATATCCAGGGTCAGATATCTTCCCAGAGCCTTATCAGACCATTCTTAGATGGAGGTCATAATAGATTTGAATGCCCCCAAAGGGAGAAGACATTGACGTATGAATACGCAATGGCTACAGGAGGAATATATAACCCTGATATGGAAAATGGCTATTGGTCATTATTGGAGAGAGAATGGCACGGAAACCATGGTCCACAATCAAAGGGAGGCCTTTAAGGCCACTATGAGGGGAATGTTTGCTAAAAAGACAAGAGATTTTTCCAAGGCCTTAAACTCTGACATAAGACACGTAGAAATCAGTGCTACTGCTGCTGACCAGGAATATATTCAAGACCCATCCCCTAATACACATCAAACATGTAGTACAAGTAAAGGTGCAAAAGTCTAAAACAATATATATCCTATAGCAATATGTGCATAAAACAAGGTCCAGAGTTAATGTAGTAGTTGGGGGGGGGGGGGAAATCCACCGAAAAAAGATGGACCTTGTTACATAGTATAGCGAGAGGAGGGGGGTGAGGGGGAAGGGAAGGGAAAACGGTGGGGAAAATCCACTCTCAGGGTTGCCATCGCTGGGGAACAGAGACCATGTTCCCAAAAAACACTGGAAGGAAAAGAGAAGAAGAGGAGGCGCCTCTGGGTGCAGATTTTTAAAAACAAATTTAATATGCAGTAAATTATCATATATTCAACTCACATTCTGACAGTAAATTGGAGGCATTGGATGATATCCCAAGGATCTGGGGCTGTCCTCAGTGGAGTCAATCCCTTGGCCCGTCTGTGTCCTTTCTGGCAGTATCTCTACTCATCCAGCCATGCTAGAGATACTGCCAGAAAGGACACAGATGGGCCAAGGGATTGACTCCACTGAGGACAGCCCCAGATTCTTGGGATATCATCCAATGCCTCCTTTTTACTGTCAAAATGTGAGTTGAATATATGATAATTTACTGCATATTAAATTTGTTTTTAAAAATCTACACCCAGAGGCGCCTCCTCTTCTTTTTTTTTCCTTACATATCAAACATGGAAGGACCTGACGAGACAGTATAAGCTACTTCTAACTGAATGCAATACAAAAAACAACTACATCAAACCAGATCCATCTTTGAATTTGGCGACAAAAGTGGCCGCCTACTAGCCTTTCTGACAAAACCTCTATATGCTCCGATCTCTGTAATACAACTTAGGCACCCACGGGGAGACATGGTGAGAGGCTCTCAGGGAATTCTGAACACATTTCTAGAGTTCTCTGAGACCCTCTATCAGTCCCAGACCAGACATACGAATGAGGAGCTGTCTTCCTGTCTGGAAAACCTGAATCTCCTTTCTCTGAGCTTGGAAGATAGTGCCGCTTTGGAACATTCCATCACACAAGAAGAAATATGTGGTGCCATTTCCCCCTTTAAATCTGGAAAATCGCCTGGATTAGAAGGTTTTCCAGCTGAATGGTATCAGCTACATAGGTAGAATCTGGCGCCACATCTACAAGAAGTATTTATAGAAGCAGAGAAGGAAGGTATACTCCTGGAATCCATGCGTGAAGCTCTGATTGTGGTAATTCCCAAATCAGGGAAAGATCCACATGAATGTGAGTCATATAGACCGATATCATTGATCAACTCTGATGTCAAAATATTGGCCAAAATTATGTCCAATAGATTGCAATCGGTAATCCTTAAATCGATTAACTCAGATCAGACAGGATTTATACCAGGCCTCTGTACCCAAATGAACCTCAGGAGACTATATGTAAATTTACAAATTCCACATACTAATACAGGCAAAATAGTGATAGCATCAGTAGATACTAAAAAAGCCTTTGACTCGGTCAAATGGGATTATCTCTTCTCCCTACTTGTTAAGCTGGGCTTTGGACCCAAATTTGTAGCCTGGTTTAAACTATTATACAAAGATCCCTGAGCAAGTATTGGAGTAAACGGGTTTATATCAAAAACTTTTAAGATCAGCAGAGGGACGAGACAGGGATGTCCCCTGTCTCCTCTCCTGTTTGCTCTGGCCATAGAACCACTTGCAGCTAGAATTAGAACACAGGATGCCATCAAAGGGCTGTTGGTCCGATAGTCTGGAGGAACGAGTGTCCTTATATGTGGATGACATGCTCCTGTATCTGGGCGATTCAGAAACATCCTTAACTGCTGAATTCTCCTTAATCCAAGAATTTGGTGATTTCTCCAGCTTTAGAATCAACTGGTCCAAGTCAACGTTGTTTCCTCTAGACCCACAGCCAAACTTAGTGCCCCCTACTCAGTGCCCTCTGGCTGTGAAGCCTCAATTCAAATATTTTGGAATCAATATCCAATTACCAGTGGACTCATTCACAGATGTGAACCTTTGGCCCATACTCAGAACCTTTATGGACAGAGCACAGAAATGGAAAGATCTCCCACTTACATTATTAGGCATAGCTAATCTATTTAAAATGATCTTCCTGCCTAAATTTCTATATGTGCTGTCTAATGCCCCGATGTACAATCCAAAGAAAACTTTCAGATATATTGACTCCCTGCTGAACTCCTTTTTATGGGGTGACAAGGCAGCTAGGGTTTCTCTGGCCATCTTGCAATTACCAGTGGGGAGGTTTGGCAGTGCCTGACCTCTGCCTCTACTACCTGGCATCACAGCTAGTACATATACATTGGCGCATGTTCCTACAGCTGAACAACGCTGCAATCGCGGTTGAGGCAGCTGTGGTAACCTCCTACATGACGCTATTGAACTTTTTCTGTAGAGGGGAGGTCCCTACGGCAGGAGGTACAGCAATGCTCAGATCAGCTAAATGTGTGCTAGGGATCTGTCTAAAACATATAACAGATGCCCTCTACATCTGTCACCCAATGCCCCACTATGGTTTAACCCATGTTTGAAGGAATTTTTCCACCTAGAGGATGGATATAGATGGGAGGAGAAGGCTGTTTACAAGAACAAACCCCCCGGAATTAATCTGCTACCAGAGGTACATTGATGACCTCATCATGATCTGGGAGGGGGACAAAGAAAGTTTGGATGCGTTTGTATCCAGACTTAATGATAATAACAAAAATATTGTCCTCTCTTGGAACATCAGTACAGAGAAGGCAGTCTTTTTCGATCTAGAATTGTCATAAAAGGAGGATCGAATCAATATGATCACCCATTTCAAGGCTACTGATCGAAATGCCTTTAACCCTGTTGAAAGTTGCCACCACAATAAATGGCTGTGTAAAATCCTGAGAGGGCAGTTTATCCGCCTTAGGTGCAATTGTACAGATGTGGGTGATTTTCTATCACAATCGCAGACCCTGGTCTCTAGATTTACCGAAAAGGGTTATGATAAAAGCAATCTTATCAAAGAAATGGATAGGAAGGAACTGGTGTCTAATGCCCCTAAGGCAGTCCAGGGAGGGCCTAAACAGATTAGGATGATCCTGGACTTTAATATTCAATATAAGCAATTTGAAAAGATCATACATAAACACTGGCCCATTTTAAAACTTGATAGGACTCTCGGTCCGGCCCTTCCAGATCGCCCATTGTTTATTTATAAAAGAGCACCCTCTCTTAGGGACAAGTTGGCACCAGGGGTAATTGACCCCCCCTTGTTTACCCTGCTAACAGGATGCTTGGCTTCCTTAATGGTTTCTACGCTTGTGGACATTGCCCGGCCTGTAAACAGGTTAAAAACAATGTGAAGAAAAGGAAAGAATTTGTGGCTTTTGCCACAGGTAAGAACTACGAAATCAAGGAATTGATTACGTGCAATACCGCTGGAGTTGTTTACATGTTGCAATGTGAATGCAGTTTCCAATATGTGGGGAGGACCTCTAGGCCCCTCCATGTAAGAGTTGGAGAACATGTTAATAACATTAAATGAGGACTCCGCACACATAATGTCTCCAAGCACTTCCGACTTTTCGATAACCGCAGCCCTGCAGGGCTGAAGTTCTGGGGAATAGAGAAGGTAACTAGGCACTGGAGAGGCGGGAATTACATACGGTAGCTTAGTCGACGGGAATCATTCTGGGTATTTGAGACAAAGGTTGGGGTAACTTTGGGGTTGAACGTTGAATTCAACCTCAATTGTTTTATTTCAGACCGTTAGTTTCATGTTGGTACCTGGTTTGTTCATTTTTTGTTTGTTTATAGATTTACTGATTTTGTGGTATATGTATGTATATATTCCATTAATTTTATTTCATCTGTATATGGATGAGATGGTTGTACTGATGTCTTTTTTATTTTTTTATTTATTTTTTATTTATTTTTTCTAATTTTTTTCAATTAATTGTTTTTAACATTCTTATAGTTTAAACCTCCGTATGTGTAACACGGAATTTTTACCGTGTAATCACACGGGTGGGTGATATAATTATTTTGTTTGGTTTTATTAGTGGATATTTACATTCGGTTTTTGTTTTTTTATTGTTTTCTTTTTTCCCTTTTGTGACAACTTGGAGGGAATGATATACGTTTCCGGTACACACTTTCTATTTAGGAAGTGTGTGTAAGTTGTCCCAGGATTGATGGGTTTAGATGGGATGGGAAGGGGCGTTGCTAGGTGGCAAAAAGACCAGGGGCTTCAGCCCGAAGCCCAAAAACCGGGGGGGTGGGGGGGGGTGGCTTTTTTTTGGGCTGCGTGGTGGGGTTGTGTGACTTACCAGTGCCTATCAATGCTGACCAGTAAACGCACCTGCCTACATACACTGACCTACATACACTGACCTATATACATTGACCTGCCTGACCTATATACACAGACCTATATACACTGACCTACATACACTGACCTGCCTGACCTATATACACTGACCTACATACACTGACCTACATACAATTACCTACATACACTGACCTGCCTGACCTATATACACTGACCTATATACACTGACCTACATACACTGACCTGTATACACTGACCTACATACACTGACCTACATACACTGACCTGTATACACTGACCTACATACACTGACCTGTATACACTGACCTACATACACTGACCTGTATACACTGACCTACATACACTGACCTGTATACACTGACCTACATACACTAACCTGTATACACTGACCTATATACACTGACCTGTATACACTGACCTACATACACTGACATGTATACACTGACCTGTATACGCTGACCTGTATACACTGACCTACATACACTGACCTACATACACTGACCTGTATACACTGACCTATATACACTGACCTGTATACACTGACCTACATACACTGACCTGTATACACTGACCTACATACACTGACCTGTATACACTGACCTACATACACTGACCTGTATACACTGACCTACATACACTGACCTGTATACACTGACCTACATACACTGACATGTATACACTGACCTGTATACACTGACCTACATACACTGACCTGTATACACTGACCTGTATACACTGACCTACATACACTGACCTGTATACACTGACCTACATACACTGACCTGTATACACTGACCTACATACACTGACATGTATACACTGACCTGTATACACTGACCTGTATACACTGACCTACATACACTGACCTGTATACACTGACCTGTATACACTGACCTACATACACTGACCTGTATACACTGACCTACATACACTGACCTGTATACACTGACCTATATACACTGACCTACATACACTGACCTGTATACACTGACCTACATACACTGACCTGTATACACTGACCTATATACACTGACCTGTATACACTGACCTACATACACTGACCTGTATACACTGACCTACATACACTGACCTGTATACACTGACCTACATACACTGACCTGTATACACTGACCTACATACACTGACCTACATACACTGACCTGTATACACTGACCTACATACACTGACCTGTATACACTGACCTACATACACTGACCTGTATACACTGACCTACATACACTGACCTGTATACACTGACCTACATACACTGACCTGTATACACTGACCTACATACACTGACCTGTATACACTGACATACATACACTGACCTACATACACTGACCTGTATACACTGACCTACATACACTGACCTGTATACACTGACCTACATACACTGACCTGTATACACTGACCTACATACACTGACCTATATACACTGACCTGTATACACTGACCTACATACACTGACCTGTATACACTGACCTACATACACTGACCTGTATACACTGACCTGTATACACTGACCTACATACACTGACCTACATACACTGACCTGTACATACACTGACCTGTATACACTGACCTACATACACTGACCTGTATACACTGACCTACATACACTGACCTGTATACACTGACCTACATACACTGACCTGTATACACTGACCTACATACACTGACCTGTATACACTGACCTATATACACTGACCTACATACACTGACCTGTATACACTGACCTACATACACTGACCTGTATACACTGACCTGTATACACTGACCTACATACACTGACCTGTATACACTGACCTGTATACACTGACCTACATACACTGACCTGTATACACTGACCTACATACACTGACCTACATACACTGACCTGTATACACTGACCTGTATACACTGACCTACATACACTGACCTACATACACTGACCTGTATACACTGACCTATATACACTGACCACTGACCTATATACACTGACCTACATACACTGACCTGTATACACTGACCTACATACACTGACCTGCCTGACCTATATACATTGACCTATATACACTGACCTGTATACACTGACCTATATACACTGACCACTATACACACATTGCGTGTCTGACCTACCTCAGCCGCGGTGTGTGGTCACAGCAGGCAGTCAGTCACTTGTCACCTTCAGAGAGGAACCGAGGAGGAGAGGAGAGGAAAGCCGCCTGCCCGAGCGGGGATGTAGCGTTCCCGCCTTCTGGAGCCTGCAGGCTAAGATGGACGTCACGTCACACGTCCCGCTCCAGAAGGCGGGAGCTGCGGCACTCGGACACTTTCGGCCGCACTCGGCCGCTATGGCACTCGGGGACTTACTTGGCTACTTTCGGCTGCTATGGCACTCAGGGACTCGGCTACTTTCGGCCGCACTCGGCCGCTATGGCACTCGGGGACTCGGCTACTTTCGGCCATTTTCGGTCCGCACTCACAATCAGATCGGTCCCGGTGCCGGCGCTCGGGGCTGACAATGGAATGCAGCATTCCATAGACTCGGGGCTTTTTGGGGTCACGTTCGGGGCTTCAGCCCCCCCTAGCCACCCCCTCCCTACGCCCCTGGGGATGGGGGTGACTGTATTAACATTTTCTCCCACATGCTTATTTTGCAGCAGATTTGGGGTATCCCTATAGTTATTTAGAACAGTTTTTCTCCCCCCCTCTAACTTTACACTGATTCATTTTATAAGCTGCAGCTCTGCTGTGTTTCTCGTATCTCTGGCCAGCGGCTGAGTTCACTGCAGCCCGACCGTCACCTTGGTGATGGTCTCAAACACTCACGCTGATACGTCAGATGAGAGAGGAAGGCGGTCTCGGGAGCACGTATATGCTGTTGCCGAGGAGACCGGCGTGAGTGTTTACACTCTGACTTAGCTGACGAGTGACGTGGATGAAGGGGGCGAAGCGTCTATCACGTTCCCGCCCCTCGTCCCCGTCTCCATGCAAACAGCCTAACAGAGGGCAGACTCGTCCTCAAGACGCAGTAGCGTCAGCTACCATTGGAGGGAGTGGACCCTCCCCCACCTGGAAACGATATCGTTCGGATGATGGGAGGTATGGCAGCTGCTAATTAGTATACAATTATTAGGTTATCAGTGGTTCTAGCTTACCTGTGCCCTATTAGATCTGTTGGTATGTTAAAGCCCTGATCCCCTATCACCAATAAGGTACGCCCACTCATCTGTGTTTGAATTGGTGGGTGGGGTTTTAGTTGCTTGATGAATTGTTTGTTGAACCAGTACTAGATATAAGAGCTGACGCATGGGCCCCTAGTCAGATTCGCTGAGGAAGTCCATACGGACGATACGCGTGCGAGGGGCTTTGTGACGTCAGTACAGCCACCCATCTGGTTTGATTTTTATGCTTTACACTCTTGCACTGGGAATCAGTGCTATCTTTGTGAGTAATATTTGTTTTATTCAATAAATTTTATATTTTTCGTATGGAGAGCACTATGTCCTGTTATTTTGTTTTCACATGACATATATCTACTGATGAGATTGATCTTGGGATACTGCAAGTGGACCTCCGTCTCCATACTTTACCCCTTGGAAGGGAATGCATGAGTGACCTTGCTGTTAGCGCAGAAGGTCTACTCAAAAAGGTGAGCAGCCTATAACCCTGGTGGAGGTACACAGTGGTGGTGATACACGAATTCTAATTTTATCCTATCACTGCACCCTTTCTTACCAACTGAGGGATTCCCTTCCTACAAGTGGGCAGTTATTCATTGCCTCGGATTAAGATATCTTTGGGACTTTGCCACATACTTTTTTATATATATATACATTTCATGCGTATATGTTTTATTGAGCGCTGCACTGCTACATTTTGTGATGGATATAGATGGGCCAAATTTGGACTTGCATACTTACACCAATTATATCACAATGGCGAATTAAAATCATTTATGCAGCTGAAGGGTGAGCTGGGTGTCCTGGATTCCTGGACATTTCAGTTCACCAGGCTGAGACATGCAGCTCACACTCAGTTCGGGACAGGGCCAGTACCTCTTGAAAACATTAAACTAGAAACACAATGACAGCACATGGCACAATTGGTTATGGAGGAGTTTACCTCCGAGTTTTTGTTTTTTATTTTTACTTTTAATAGTTACAAGAAAATATTAGTATACATCAGAGTTACTGGCAGAAAATGGAAAAAGAGCTATTTGTACTGATGAATATATTGTATTCAGTTATTGGAAAGTAAAGACTTCTTTTTTTTTTTTTTTTAAATCTTTATTTAATTTTTCAAGTCTTAATACAAAAACAAACCCCAGACAAAGGGGGGAAAACAGTAAGATTTACATAAAAAATTCCCAATTCTCTTGAACTTATGTCTTACATACTCCCCCACATATAGTCTCTCCCCCCCCCCCCCCCCACACGCCCCCCCCCAGCCCCTGCAGATTTCCTCTCATCTCGTTTAGTCTTGACGAGTTCTTATGTTCCGGATCTCGTCCTACAACGTAATTACTTCTACATAGCGCTCAGTTTTTTTAAATGTAGTCCAGCAATCCCATTTACCCCCTTGTACATTTTGGTCCCTTCCTAGATATTCTCCTGATTCTACTCTCTCCAAGAAATATATTTCGTTAACTCTAGCCACCCAATCCCTAATCCTGGGCGCTTCTGGTTCCTGCCATTTCTTTGGGATAATATTTTTAGCTGAATTTAATAGTACCGGAACTATTGAAGTTTTATACCCTCTCTTTCCCCCTTCCGACCTATGGAACAGACAGTCCCAGGGGTCTAGGGGGATCGCCTTTCCTGTTATTTCTTCGATTAACCTAGTCACTTCTTGCCAAAAGATTTTTATTTTAGGGCATTCCCACCACAAGTGCGACATAGTTCCTGGGGATGCGCATTCTCTCCAGCAATTCGGGGACCTTTCTGGTGTAAACTTACTAACTCTGACCGGGGTCATATACCACCTAGTCAGACACTTTCCCCTTCACCAACTCCTTGCAGAATAACTTCTCTATCGGTCTATAATCTGCTTCCTCCCTTAATGGTCCGGGGAGGCTATTAATGAAGTGTGCTAGCTGGCCGTATCTCCACCCATTTAAAATCCAAACCTCCTCTTGTGCTGCTATTTCTTGAAAAGTGCAAATTTTTCCTCGCTTAATGATACCCCTAACTTGTACCTCTCTATCCAGTATCCAATTACCACCCACTTTCTCCATCCCCGGAAGGAAGAGTAAGTTCTCCTTTAGAAACATTAAAGGAGAATTGTATTCCCACTTGTTATTTATGTGCAACTGATCCCAAATTTTAAATGTGAGGTGTGTAATATAATGTGTATCCTTTCCCAAATTCCTAAAGTGTGGGGGGTTCCAAATCAAGTGATTTAATTGTGTATTACTTACTAACCTTTTTTCTAGATTAACCCATCTTTTGTTTTCCCTATTATTTGCCCAGTCCAGTGCCCGTGCTAAGACTATGGCTTTATGATACATCCTAAAATCTGATAGGGCCAGCCCTCCACTTGCTTTTTCTCTCCTCAACATCTTAAGGGCAATCCTTGGTTTCTTATTGTCCAAAACATATTTATTTATAAGACTGGACAGTATTTTAAAAAAATTGTCCGGAAGGGGAATCGGGAGCATCTGCATCTTATATAGCACCTTTGGGGCTAGCACCATCTTTACTAAGTTAATTCGCCCCATCCATGAGACGGGGCAATATTTAATTCTATTTATTTCCGTTTTTATTTCATTTAATAGGGGAATAAAATTCTGCCTATACAACTTCTCTCTATCACCTATTAGATTAACCCCCAGGTACTTTAAGCTGTCTTTCCATGGGAAATGGAACACTTCACCAAGTCTATGCGCTTCCTGTTTTTTAATATTAATTTTTAGGGCTTCTGACTTTTCTATATTTATTTTAAAATTTGAGAGCTCACTGTACATCCTCAGTATGGACAGCAAATTTGGCATCGTAATTCTAGGGTTGGAAACATAAAGCACATCATCCGCAAAAGCGGCCAGTTTATGTTCCTCCTCGCCCACTGTACAGCCACTTATGTCTGGATTTTTCCTGATCATAGCTAAGAGGGGTTCTAAGGCCAGCACAAATAAAAGAGGAGACAGAGGACAGCCTTGCCTCGTCCCGTTTTTCATAACAAATTGTGCTGAGGGGGTATTATTGACCCTTACGAATGCTGTAGGTTGATTGTATAAGATTTTTATCCATTTTAGCATTGGAGGCCCTACTCCCAATACTTCGAGTGTACAAAACATGAATCCCCAGTCTACCCTGTCGAATGCTTTTTCAGCATCAGTCGACAGAAGTAGACTGGGGACCCCACTCGATTTAAATGCCTCCATTATCAGTAGGGATCGCACCCCGTTGTCCCTACCCTCCCTCCCAGGGACAAATCCCACCTGGTCTGGATGGACCAAGAAGGACATTTTCTCTCTAAGCCGTGTTGCCAACACCTTTGCATATAGCTTGGTGTCCGCGTTTAAAAGTGTGATCGGTCTGTAACTCGTGCACGAAGTCCGGTCTCTCCCCTCCTTGGGAATAAGTGTTACTGCAGCCAACAGGGCATCTCTACACAGTTCTCCCTGCTTCCCTAGACCATTCCATATTTGGCTCAGCCGAGGGGCCAGGGTACTACTAAATTTCTTGTAGAAACTGCTTGTCAAGCCATCTGGCCCCGGGCTTTTGCCCGGGGGGGGGAAGACTTTAGTGCCATATAAATCTCCTCTTCCATTATCGGGCGCTCTAGCTCTAATGTATCAGCATCCAACAATGTAGGAAGTCCCGCCCTTTTTATAAACTCTCTCATCTTCTCTTCCTTGTTTCCCCTATTTTTTCCCCCTTGGCCAACCGAGTAGAGCGATGAGTAAAACTGTCTGAATTCCTCTCCTATCTCTTTGATAGTGTGCCTCATTTCACCTTTACTATTTTTGATCTTCTCTATGTAATTCTCATCCTTTTTTTTCCTAATGACTGATGCCAAATGTTTCCCCACCTTATTACCTTTCAGATGGAACCTTTTTAGCTGTTTATTCTTAATTTTCGCCATCTCTTCTTCTAATAGCTCCCTGAGCTCTTCTCTTTTTAGTGTCAATTCTTTAAATGTGGATTCCTCACTTCCCATCGAGGCTTTATGGAGTTGTTCTAACTGGTAGATTTTAGCGACAAGACTTTCTTTCTTTTTTCCCCTTTCTCTCTTCTCACCTGAACTTATAGAAATTATAACCCCCCTTATGTATGCCTTGAAGGCCTCCCATAGGACTGCCCCCGTTATCTCACTCGACTCATTATTAATAAAGAACTCATCGATTTCCCTCTGAATTTTCTCGACAACAGTATCTTTCATAAGAAGGACCTCGTTAAACCTCCATGAGAACGGGACCCTTAGAATGCCCCTGAACTTTACCGTCATCGATATTGGGGCATGGTCTGATAGAGTCATAGCCTCAATCTTCGACTCTACTATGCAATCCAACAGGCTATGATCGACCATCAAGTAATCCAGGCTTGAATAGGTCCTGTGGACCGGGGAAAAAAAAGAGTAATCCCTCACCTTGGGGTGCTGTACCCGCCAGACATCAATAAGATGGCTATCGTGGAGCTTTCTCCCTAATCTCAGCAATGACCCCTTCCCCGTTTCCTGGGTCCCAGAGGACCTATCCAAGGCTGGGTCCAAACAAAAGTTAAAATCACCTGCCAAAATTGTTTCCCCCTCCTTAAATGCATTCAAACTAGAAAGGGTCCGGGAGAGGTATTTTATCGGGTCTCTATTCGAGCAATAAACATTAGCCAATGTGTACTTCATATCCCCTAGATTAATTTTTACAAACAAAAACCGCCCCTCTTCATCCACCCTCTTCTCGATCAGTGTGAATTTGATCCTTTTCGAGAACCCGATAGCCACTCCCTTCGCCCTTTTAATTGGTGAATCGCAGTACATCCAGATTGGAAAATTCTTTGAGTTCAGCTTAATGTTTTCTTCCTGCACCAGGTGGGTCTCCTGCAGGAAGACCACATCTGCATCATACCTCTGTAATTCATTCAGAATTTTCCGCCTCTTCCCTGGTGAATTTAACCCCTTCACATTGAAGGACTAACACCTAACCTCTATCCTGACCCTCATCCGCCTTACCAGTTATTGTGCATCTGCAAGGGCAACCCCCCCTACCATTCCACCCCCTCCCCCTCCCACCCCCAACCCCCCCTACCCATCCCCCTCACCCCTCCCCCCCACCCCTCCACCTCCCCCTCCTCCCCACCCCCCTCCCTCCCTCCCTCTGCCACTACTTGGCCATTGGGCTGCAGTGTCGAGATTAACATACTCCCGACCTGTTTCCCCTCGTGCTCTAGGGTGGGACTCTGGTCATGGACAGCCATGGTGACCCCACTCCCTGAAGGGGGGACGGGCCCCTAGAGGTCCTCTTTCCAATCACCTGTTCACTCCACTTCCCCAGCCTCCCCCACCCCCCCTCTCAACAACCCAACCCCCCCGACAAGCCTCCCCCAAAGCCCCCTCCCCCCCCCCCCTATGATTGGAATAAATATGATCTATGACCCTTCTAACAAGGCATAACCCCATCTGGTATAATTGGAACAGGAATCTCTAAGTTCCTACAGAAGTCCTGCAGGTCCCCCATGTGTTTAATTTTAAACGTCCTGCCTTCTTTTGTCACACTCAAAGACAACGGGAAGCCCCAACTATATTTTAAGTTTGCTCCCTTCAGTAAGACCAGTAACGGTCTTATTTGGCATCTTCTCGCCAGAGTTCCGGCCGACAAATCTGAAAATATTTGGATTTCTTGATTATTAAATTTCATTGGTTGTACCCCTCTTAGATTACTCCAAATCTTTGCTTTGTTCTCAAATTGATGGAACTTTACTATACTGTCCCTGGGCACATCTTCTCTGACATTAGGGGGTTTTCTTATTCTGTGGACTCTGTCGATTTTTAGTTCACCATCTGGACTCCTTCCCAGAAGTGGGTTGAAAAGTTCTTTCATCACTGTGAACAAGTCTTCACCTCTCTGCTCTGGTAGGGATCTGATTCTTAGATTTTGCCACCTGTTTTGGTTTTCTTGTTCCTCTAATCTGCACTTCAACTCACATTGGTCCCCCTGGAGGGTTTTTACTTGTTTTTTAAGGGTCTCTATATCCTGGACCTGCTGTTCCACCACTCTCTCCGCCTCTTCTACTCGCTTTAGGAGATGTCCCAGATCTGTCCTGACATTGAGGATTTCGGGCTTAATTGAGTTTTCCAGCCTGATAAACATATCTTGTATCTCAAATTTAGTTGGAAGGGCTTCTGCTGCCGGATCAGCTTCCATACTTGGGCCTGGTTCTACTTCAGCTTGGGCCTCTATGTTGGGGGTCCCCCCTTGCACACCTTTGTTCTTAGCTGTGGCCTTTTTTTTATCTTTAACTTCTTGCTGTTTGTTATCCGGTCCTGGGCTTTTTAAATATTTTTGGATTGTGCTGGAGTTCAAGCTGTCTCTGGGCTTATTGAGCTCACAAAAAATTGAGCTCACAAAAAAGAAAAGGTCATACCTGTGTCCTGTAGACCTCTTAGGGCTAGTCTGGATTTTCAGTGAGGGTTGGTGAGGATTAGAGCGCTCTGCTGCGGCAGACCACTATCTGTACACAGGTTGATTTCTCATCAGCTGATCTTCACTGGCCCGCTTTCCCATACACCAAGACCGCTGTTAGCTGCTTGCACCCTTCACACTAACTTCCCTGGTGTTTGTAGATCGGCCACACCGACGGGGGGAATGGATCGGGGGGTGTGCAGGAGGCCCCAAGGAAGTATGCCCTTGGTCTTCTGTGTGACCTGCTGCCTGGCGTACACCCTCGCCCGCCTAGGAAGGGAGTTTAAGCGGCTGGCCCCGGGCTCTCACCCCGTGCCTTCTGGATAGCCGCCATCATTCAAACCTCCGACCTCCGCCTTCCACCGCCCTACTACCAGGCCCCTCCCCCACACAAAGCACGTCACATCACGTCTGCACCGGAAAGGTAAAGACTTCTAAATGGAAATAATATGCCGACATATGCAGCTATGACTGTACCTTGCACTATTTACTGCTATGTATGTACACTTGGCAAATAAAAACTTAAAAAAAAAAAATATACATATGTGGTATCGCTGGGATCGTCAGGAGCAGGAGAAATTATTTTGGGTAGTTCTTTGGTGGTAAGTTATGGTGGTAGCAAGAAATATACCGTTACATTTAAAAATTTGTTTTTTTTTACTATTTTGGGATATTATTTCCTATAATAATAATAATAATAATAATAATAAAAAAAAAATAATAGGAGATATCCATTATCATTTACCACCAAATGAAAGCCCAATTTGTCCTGAAAAAAAACAAGGTATAATCCACCTGGATGCACAAAGTATTGATAATATGTACGGTTTTACTAATTTTACTAACTGTCAAAATTGCAAAATAGGGCTTAGGCATTTACATTTGTTTTACCCTAGGCATGAAGGGGTTAACATAACTTTTTCCCTCGTAATATTATCACCTGGTTTACAAATCTCCTCACAAGTTGAAAAGACGAATTAAAAATACATTAATGAAATAATTATTAATATTATTAATAATTAAATACAAAAATTAAATTACAAATGTTTTAAAACGTATGTCTGGTCCTCCTAACAATGCTACTAGTTCATCGTACCAGGTATTCAGTCTGACTAGGACAAAAAACTGGCAGATACTTCACCTCTTTCCTGCCAATTCTGTAGCAAGTGTAGTGGTGAGTGACCAATCAAATGCAACAGTTTGGCTGTCTGTCCATTTTTTTTCACTTATACAATACAGTGATCAGAAGGCTTGAGAAGGATGATATCTCTGAAATATTTCTGCGCTGCATAGAGATGTTGTATGATGTTGTATGTTGTAATAGTAAGAGTTGGAACACACAGAGATGGGTTGGGGCAGCTAAAACTTCCAGGAGTACATAACCAGAGAGAATTATGGCAGGAAGATCCCATTGTAGGAATATTCCACACATATAGCCTGGGACTCTGCCAGGGGTAGACAACCAGGACTCCCTATAGCGGAGATGATTGATCTTTTAACACATTTGGGTGTATGATCTCTTGCTAATGTTCAACCTCCCTATGTACAGTATATTCTTATACTCCAACAGTAAGGTAAAGCGGTAGTAAAGTCCACTTTTTGGTTTAAACCTACAGACCTATAAGACTTACCTACAGTATATGTACAGTAAATATCTCCTAAGTGTGCACCGTTTAGGAGATATTTAGTTTAGTAGTAGCCGGTGATGACACTGGTACATGCACATTGCACTCTGAAAGGACAGTGCTGTCCATTCAGAGCTCTGTGCTGAGACCGTGACTTCTGTGCACATCATTGCGGCTCGGCCATTCAAACGGACAGAGCCCATGGACCCAGAAAGAAGACTGTGAAGATGGAAGCCCTGGCAGCAGTGACAGTGTAACAGTGTCCCACTAGTGGGCTTTTTGATTTTCCTAAAGAATGGATCAACAAAAATTCTACTTTGTCTCTACCTGGTTTACCTAAATGCATGATTCTTTCACCCTCTGTTTCAGTCATATCTTCACTTGCACAAGACCGTTCTGCAAATCAATAGTTATGCTTAATTTCTCCTAATATATACTTCATGCACAAATAATTTATTGTCAAAAAGAGCTTTACCTACCTGAGGAAAATGCATTGTGAAATTTCTTCATAGGATACATAAAAACCTCATGAGTAAAGGGCATTTCTGGTTTACTGGAACAGTGCATGTCTAGCATATTCCGGCAGTGGAAGCCGTGTACATGGTAGAGTTTATGAGAGCTGGGCTCCATCCTGTAATATTGTTATCTTTACTAAAGCAATCTTCCAGTGTGTATCCTATCTTCTGATGTGTGGGATAAATTCAACTTTTTAAATATTAATATGACTTTGTTAAACTGTCACCCAATATTAATTAGTACATTGTGACTCAAGTCATGCTTTGGTAGCAGAGATTCAGGTGACTGCATTATGATCAGCCAACAAAGTAAAGCAGATTTTTTTGTTGCTAGTTTTGGGGGTAGAAGAGGTTTGATGCTCTCAAACAAAATACTACATTACAAGTATAGAACAGAAGTTTTTTTTCTGTGCCCAAAATGTCTTGTGTGTTTTGTTTATGTAGCCAAGTCCTGGACTACAGAAACAAGGAGGAGACAGTGGGCTCCATTCACAAAGCAGTATCTACCGCTTTAAGAAATGCAGTAAAACAGTTTGGCCTTGGAGGTCCAATAAATGTTTTTTTTTTATATAGCATGATGCTGCCACCACCATCACTGTGGGGATGGTGTTCTTTGGGTGATGTGATGTGTTGGGTTTGCGCCAGACATAGCGTTTTCTTTGATGGCCAAAAAGTTCAATTTTAGTCTCTTCAGACCAGAGCACCTTCCTCCATACATTTTGGGAGTCTCCCACATGCCTTTTCGCAAACTCAAAATGTGCCATTTTGTTTTTTTCTGAAAGTAATGGCTTTCTTCTGGCCACTCTGCCATGAAGCCCAACTCTATGGAGTGTACGGCTTATTGTTGTCCTATGTACAGATACTCCAGTCTCTGCTGTGGAATTCTGCAGCTCCTCCAGAGTTACCTTTGGTCTCTGTGCTGCCTCTCTGATTAATGCCCTCCTTGCCCGGTCCTTGGGTTTTGGTGTGCAGCCGTCTCTTGGCAGGTTTGCTGTTGTGCCATGTTCTTTCCATTTGGTTATGATAGATCTGATGGCGCTCCTAGGGTTTATCAAAGATTTGGATATTTTTTTTTATAACCTAACCCTGACTTGTACTTCTCAACAACATTGTCCCTTACTTGTTTGGAGAGTTCCTTGGTCTTCATGGCAGTGTTTGGTTAGTGGTGTCTCTTCTCTTGCTTAGGTGTTGCAGCCTCTGGGGCCTTTCAAAAAGGTGTTATGTAATGACAGATCATGTGACACATAGATTGCACACAGGTGGACATCATTTCACTAATTATGTGACTTCTGAAGGTAATTGGTTGCACCAGAGCTTTTTATGGACTTCATAATATATATACGCACATGCCAATGATCAGTTTTTTTATTTCTGAAAAATAGTTTTAAATATATATTTTACTTCACCTACTTAGACTATTGTGTTCTGATCCATCACATATAATTCAGATTAAAAAAACATTGAACTAAAGGCTGTAATGTAACAAAATAGGTAAAAAGCCAAGGGGGGTGAATACTTTTGCAAGGCACCGTATTGTAGGCACAGCCTATGTCCTAAGCACTTTACAGAAAATTATGGATGTGTTAAGATTGGGGGCACATATACAATCATATCCACAAAGGCTCTATTAGTGTCTCCACACAGGAAAGCAGATATACAATTTTCACTAAATGGTACAGGACACCTGACAAAATTCACAAATTTCACCCTAGTCTCCCCTCGATATGCTGAAGATGTAACGCAGCACTTGGCACACTACTCCATATTTGGTGGGAATGCCTGCTCATCCAACCATATTGGATAGAAATACACCGCCTAATCACCCAGATTATGACATATACCCCCGACTTTATTCCTGCTCAATTCCTACTACATTATACCTCCATCCCAAGGTCGGCATACAAAAAATCCCTTGTACTCCACCTCATTAATGCGGCAAATCAATGTATCCCGGTGCACTGGAGAAGTAACTCGCCCCCCACAACCACAGAATGGATAAAACAAGTGGACAGAGTGGCTGAGATGGAAAACCTCATACACCAATCTAGAGACGATCCATGTAAATACAGAGAAACCTGGGCATGCTGGTCACACTTTAGAGAAGCGAACACTTCCAATATTACCTCTCCTACCACCACCTATAACAATCCGTAGCTAACAGTGACAGACACACCATGGACCTCCGCCCCCCCTCCCCCTCCCCATACCCTACACTACATCCAACAACGCTCTTTATACTCATACTCAGTATATTGAAAAACTCCTTCTATCAACATTCCAAACAAAGGCCCTTGAGGCCTATGCAAACAGGTTCACACCACTGGAGAGCCACCAATTGCAGCATCCACCCCACAAACCTAGGCCTTCTGGAATATAGGACTCTACTACACATAGTCTGGGCTCTCTCAGACAATACGACTTACCGGCCTGACGTGCTCCTTGGTCTCACATATGTACACCCACCGAGACATATGCACACTGAAATATTTTGTTTCGGAATTTCGTTTTCATCCAAAAAATAAATTTATTTAGTTACTCCCGAAATTCGTTTTTATTTATTTAGTCTTTCGTTAAAAATTGCATTCGTCCGAAAATCCAAATTAATTAAGGTCGAATCTGTCATCGAAGGCTTATGGTGTCTGTCGAATGTTCAAAGAAGATTCGACGGAGAAGCTAAACTGTACGACGCCGCAATCATACATTTCCGGTTGAATTTTCCGCCTACAAGCTAGCTGTAGTAGAATTCTAATGTTGTATGACTAGTAATAATTATATTTATTAATTATTTTACTAGTCAACCAACATTAGAATTTTTCTATAGCCTATGGGCGGATGCATTTGACCAGAAATGTACGATTGCAGCGTCGTACAGTTTAGCTGCTCTGTCGAATCTTCTTAGAACTTTCGACAGACACCATAAGCCAAAGATTCAACGTTTGTATGTTTTTTGTTGCTTTGTCAAATCTTCGTAGTTCATGTTGAATGGTCTACTCTACCCCAACAGTCAGCCAACTTTCACATTCGTTTCTCAATCTCCAAGTGCAATGGCGGGCGCGGCATCCGACGTTGTGTCAGATATTGATATGGCATTATAATATAGAATCTATAATAATAAATCCCCCCCACAACTCGGGCAGCCTCTGAGGCTATCACAACACTAGCAACACTAGTATCACTATCAAGTTCACAACACTAACACAATAGCAGCAGATTATTATGAAAAAGTTAAGTTGAACTGTAGCTTGCTTCACTATTGTTCTGCTGCTGTGCTTATGCTTAATTGCTAAATAATTCAGGTTCTCTGACAAACGGACCAGCTAAGATTGACTATCTTCTGAAATGATTCAGTGTGTGTGTGTCTCTCTCTGCTAGCAAATCGTAAGTGAAAGTAAGTTGGCTGTACGTGTGTACATAGTTCTAGCTATTTTACTGCCCCTCCTCTTTGGTTACAATCGGCCAATAACATTCATCATCATCATTATTTTTATTTTACTTCCCCCACCCAATTCCAGCAGCGATCTTTTCTCTCTGTGTCAAATCTTTTCTCTCTATGTAGAATAATCTTGGACTAATAGAGTTAAGGTTAGGCCCATTCGACCACAGGTTCGATAGACACAGATTGTTATTGTCAGCTTCATGTCGAATCTCCTATCTATATCGAACTGTTGTTGCAACGAAAATAAAGCATTTGTTTATGTTGGATCTTTTGGTTTTCGTATTCTGCACTTTTGTTATCGTTTGTTAAAACGATAACGAAAATACCTGAAATTCGGATGAAAATGCATTCGGACAAAAACGAATGCACATGTCTACACCCACCCACCGGACACAGTCAGAACCCTTTAGGGGTGTCCGGAGGCGAGGGTTGATACGGTTGGTATACATCCGTAACTCCTGCAGAGCTCACCACACACCTATACCCTTGCATCCTGATATAGAAAACTGTAGAACACCTCTTGTTCACATCGATATTGACCATGTTACCCAAATAGAGATACAGACAAAACTTGCTTAAGATAGGTCAAACCACATGTATTCTTCGAGGAAATGATAAGTGTTCGACCTACATAGATCCCACTGTTTCTCGCAATGTACTTGTCAGCCTGGTTTTGTTTGATGACTATGTATTGTATAATACTGTTGTGATTACTGTAAACCTGTAAAAATTTAGTAAAATCTCTTTAAAAAGAAAAAAAATTATGGATGTGTTTTTCATGGCTACTCCCTCCAGGGGTGACCTCCAGCAGCTATGGACAGTCTGCTGTCACAGGGTTTTTTCCTAGGTCTGTATACTGTTTAGGGGAAACGCTTCGGGTGGAGCTAGTGGTGACGTCAGCACGCACAAACCGATTGAGTGGAGTCACGGCTGTGTACTGTGGATGTTTTATGCCATAAGTTTTATTCCATGTTGTAAGTGCAATACTTTTTATTTATAATGAATGGTCATGCAATTTGCATTATGATTTGTCATCCTTGCTTTGCATATTAATTTTAAACTGAATTGATTGGTTACCGATCAGAGTGGTGTGGAGTCCATTGGGAGCGAGCAGCAGCTGCCTGGTGGAACATACCTTAGAGCGTGTTCTGATCCCTTGTGGATCAGGGGATCTGGTAAGCAGCTCACTTTTACACACACGAGCAACCGGGTGGAGGAGTGTTGAGTCCCTCTAGCACAGAGCACCTTTTTTTTCTTCCTTATTGCACTTATCAGGACTGAGCCTTCGACTGTGGTCATGCCTTCATTGAATTTTTTCACAGCTTGAATTTATCTAAATCTCTATCAAAGAGAGTATCACATGTCAAACTTGCCCCGCGCACTTTATAATCATTTTTTGGTTGATCTCTTTTTGTTTGATTGATCATAAGACACCTTGCACTTTATTAATGTTTCACCAATTTATACTATCATAGAATTTATAACTGATTGACACTGTAATTGATTCATGAACATTGTCTTATATGGTTGCACATTTTTCATACATGATTTTTATGCTATAAGGTGTATTGTTGGGGGACAGCGCACCTACCAACCTCAAGGGGACTCCCAGCCAGAGAGATTTAACTGCACCCACTTAGACATGCTTGGAACTCTCACTTCGGAGCAGAAACAGCATTGGAGTAAGCCTATTGCAGCCATTGTACATGCCTATAAATAGCACTGAAAATGATGCCACAGGCTAATTCCTTTATAGGCTAATGTTTGGAAGGGAAGCTTGGCTGCCAGTAGACTTAGCCTTCAGTATGTCCATGGGGCACACCTCCTTGACATCCCATTGGGTGTATGTGGGCCATTTGAGGAAGAGTCTAAAGCAAGGGTCTCAAACTGGTGGCCCTCCAGCTGTTGCAAAACTACAAGTCCCATGAGGCATTGTAAGGCTGACAGTTACAAGCATGACTCCCACAGGCAGAGGCATGATGGGACATGTAGTTTCACAACAGCTGGAGGGCCGCTGGAGAGCCGCTGGAGAGACCCCTGGTCTAAAGACAGCATGCAAGAAAGCGCAGGCTGCCTCAGATGCAAGAGGGTAGCGAAACAAAAGAAATTTTAATCTGAAGGTGAGGGTACAGGATTTACAGTCTGGTGACAGAGTACTATTGAAAAACGTAGGAGTCCCGGGAAAACACAAGTTAGCTGATCATTGGAAGTCACAGCCTTATATTATCTGCAGTTTCCAGGGCTGCCAGTATATCAGATTCACCCAGAGGAAAACATGGGCCCACTAAAGGCTTGGCACCGCAATCATCTACTGCCCCTATCAGAAACAGTTCATATGCCACAGAAGTCAGGTTCACAATCTGCTCCAACAACCTCTCAGAGACCCTGTCCAGTAACCAGGTCCAAACCTGTGCCCCTAAACACAGGCGAGGAGGACACTGAGGATGAAGAAATGGGCATGGACATTGCTGTGTCCGTCTCATGTATAGGAAACTGTCACCCCCTCTTCTTCTCCTAGAGAGATAGACAATAGGATCCTCAGGCCTGAGGCCCCAGACTCTGTACCTCAAAGTCAATCTTTGGCAAATCAGGAAGACCCCCAAATCTTTTGATGCAGAAACTTTTCACTCTCCTATACTGGAAGAGGGAGAGTCAGATGCACAGGAGGAGGAGTTAGCTGTACATGAAGAGGCAAGTGTTCCTACAAAACCTGAGACCAGGGAGCAGAGAGAGAAAAGAATCATTCGCCCACCAAAAAGACTGACTTATGATGCTCTGGGTGAAAATTCCTGAAGAAATCATCTTCACCTCTCAAATGACTCTCAACATGATCAACCTTCCCACTACAGATTTAGTGGAGTGGCGACCCCAACTCAGGCAGGACAACCTTCCCTCTTATGATAAATGGTGGGAGGTCCCTCTGTCAGATTCATATGTACATGCTAACTGTTTGTCTTCATATATGTATTAATCTGCTTTTGCCTCCCAATGTACTTTGAGAGCTGTACCAGGTTATAGACATTATATGCAAGTGGAATTGTTCCCTCCTTTGGGGACCAAAGGTTCTTTGGTGGGAGGGAGTGTGTAACAGGCACGTTGTCCTTGAATTATGTGAAAAACCTATAATGTAAAAAATTAAATTAAATAAAAATTAGTGCAGCGCTAATAACATAAATCTGAAGTTGAAGAAAGTCAAATGGAATGTAGAATAAGTGTTCAAAGTAATAATTTGAAAATTGGTGAATGAGTCCCAAAGACACCACAGGGGCGTCACCACTGTAAAAGGATCCACCACCATTAAGACACGAGGGGGCTTACCGGAACGCGTGGACCCAATTGGCGTACACCTAATATATCTATAAAGGCTGTGGTGTATGAACACCTAGTTAAAACCTGCCACACCGCTCTCTACCGAACAGTCCTTAGACCACTTAGGGGAATAATAAACTTCCACTATCAGTGTTGCAGCATAATAAAAAAAGTAGTTATGCAGGACCATCAACAAGTAGATTCAAGTCAGATGAAATCCCCTCAGCATCAGCAGGTGTCACTGCCTGGACGACGTGGAGCATTTTTGTGAGCATTCTCCCTGGAGGCAGATCCTCAGCTGCTGGCCTCTCATTGGCAGAGTGGCTATCAGGAGCCACTTTCACTTGCACCCACACGGATGCCGCTGAATCCCTGGGTTGTTAGATTGCCAGCCGGGCATCCTGCACCTGACTGCAGGTCCTTCAAGAGCCTGTTCTGGGACATCCTAGCTCTATGAGTCTCGGTATTGTTAGGATTGGTGAGAGGGCAGAAGCCCACACTGTGCACACACTACAAAGACACTGCATGCAGACACTTTATCCCCTCTTTGTACATGAGAGCTTTCAAAGGAAACACTTTGCAAATGCCTTTCTTTATTGCTGGTCGCCATTGCACAGCAATTCCCTTGGGTCCTTTTAAAGGTAACTAAATATGATCCAGAAACACTGCCTTTTTCTGTGGGCCAAAGCTCATTTCAAATGACCTGTTGCAAAGTGGAAAAGTATTTTGTGGTTAGACTAATCAAAATTTGACATTCTTTTTGGCAATAATGGTCACCGCGTTCTCCGGACTAAAGACAAAAGCCTGTATATTTGATGGTATGGGGGTGTATTGGTGTGTAAGCAGGGTCGGACTGGCCTACCGGGATACTGGGACATTTCCCAGTAGGCTGCCTGCCCTGGGGCCGCTTTGAGCTGTGGCTGCAGTGCTCCCCTCCCTCCTCCCCCTCTTATTTACTGTGATTGACAGAACACTGATTTAATGGCAGGAAATAGATGCAGTGTTCTGTCTATCATATGAGCTGGTCTAGGAGGAGGTGGGACCTTTGTCACAGCGCGGCCAAAGTACATTTCAGATTGAGCTCCGTGACACAGCGGAGTGACCGATGTGTGTAATCCAGGTACTGACAGGTGAGGCTGTATTGATGGGCACAGTGAGGCTTATTGACGGGCACAGTGAGGCTTACTGATTGGCACAGTGAGGCTTATTGATGGGCACAGAAAGCTGCATGGATGGGCACAGTGAGGCTGCATGGACGGGCACAGTGGGGCTACAGGGATGGGCACAGTTAGGCTGCAGGGACAGGCACAGTGAGATTGCATTGATGGACAATGTGAGGCTTATTGATGGGCACGGTAAAGCTGCATGGATGGGCACAGTGAGGCTGCATGGACAGACACAGTGACGCTGCATTGATGGGCACAGTGATGGTGCATTGAAGGGCACACTGAGGCTGCATTGCTGGGCAGTGAGGCTGCATATACGGGCACAGTGAGGGCTTATTGATGGGCACAGTGACGCTGCATTGATGGGCACAGTGAGGCTTATTGATGGTCACAGTGACGCTGCATTGATGGACACAGTGATGCTTATTGATGGGCATAGTAAGGCTGCATTGATGGGCACAGAAAGGCTGCAGGGACAGGCACAGTGAGGCTGCATGGATGGGCACAGTGACACTGCACTGATGGGCACAGTGACGCGGCATTGATGGGCATAGTGAGGCTTATTGATGGGCACAGTAAAGCAGCATGGATGGGCACAGTAAGGCTGCATTGATGGGCACGGTGAGGCTGCATTGATAAGCACAGTGATGGTGCATGGATGGGCACAGTGAGGCTGCATTGATAAGCACAGTGATGGTACATGTACGGGCACAGTAAAGCTGCATGGATGGGCACAGTAAGGCTGCATGGATGGGCACAGTGAGGCTGCATTGATGGGCACAGTGAGGCTGCATGGACGGGCACAGTGAGGCTGCATTGATGGGCACAGTGAGGCTTATTGTTGGGCACAGTGAAGCTGCATTGATGGACACAGTGAGGCTTATTGATGGGCACAGTAAAGCTGCATGGATGGGCACCGTGAGGCCACATGGACGGGTACAGTGAGGCTGCATTTATGGGCAGAGTGAGGCTGCATTGATGAGCAGTGAGGCTGCATGTACGGGCACAGTGAGGCTTATTAAAGGGCACAGTGAGGCTACATGGACAAGCACAGTAATTCTGAATGGATGTGCACAGTGAGGCTGCATGGATGGGCACAGTAAAGCTGCATGACGGGCACAGTAAATATGCATAGACAGGCATAGTAAGGCTGCATGGATGGGCACAGTGAGGCTGCATAGACGGGCACAGTAAAGCTGCATGGACAGGCACAATAAGGCTGCAAGGATGGGCACAGCGAGGTTACATGGACAGGTACAGTGAGGCTGCATGGGCATGCACAGTAAAGCTGCATGGATGGGCACAGTAAGGCTGTATGGATGGGCACAGTGAGGCTGCATGAACAGGCACAGTAAAGCTGCATGGATGGACACAGTGAGGCTGCATGACAAGCACAGTAAAGATGCATTGATGGGCACAGTGAGGCTGCATGGACGGGCACAGTGAGGCTGCATGGACGGGCACAGTGAGGCTGCATGGACAGGCACAGTCAGGTAGGTTGCATTGATGGGCAGTGAGGCTGCATTGATGGGCACAGTGATGCTCTATTGATGGGCACAGTGAGGCTGCATTGATGAGCCCAGTGAGGCTGCATGGACAGGCACAGTTAGGGTGCATTGATGGGCACAGTGAGGCTTATTGATGGGCACAGTGAGGCTGTATTGATGGGCACAGGGAGGCTGCATTGATGGGCACAGGGAGGCTGCATTTGATGGGCACAGTGAGGCTGCATTAATGGGCACAGTGAGGCTGTATTGATGGGCACAGTGAGGCTGCATTTGATGGGCACAATGAGGTTGCATTTGATGGGCACTGATGAGGCTGAATTGATCTCTTGTATCATGCCCACAGTCTCTGACATCTCCTGTATCATGTCCGCAACCTCTGACCATCTCTTGCCTTATATCATGTCTGCAGTCTCTGAGGGAGTCTGGAGAGGAGTCAAGAGTGCGAGCACCGCCGGGATGGGAGTCATGGGAGAAGTCGGACATGTGTGGACTGTGGAGAGGAGACTATAGCATAAAACCAGAGCCGCCAAGCTGGAGCCGACTGACTGAGCCCTGCATGGTGCACCTGAGAGGGGGTCGGTTACAGCACTGCCAGGCCAGTCTGACGGGGGTCAGTGATGTAAGGAGGGGAGTAAATACAATAACGTAAAGGGCACCGATATAAAGTTCCTCCTCATATCGGTAACCCACCCCCCCTTACCTTCTTTATGCGGAAGGTGGTCTCTGGTCACCAGAGTCCCCCCTCCCACATTCCCAGAATCCTTGGTGTACCCCTTGATGATTGCTCCACTTTTAACTGGCATTTGCTGTTATATATATATATATATATATATATATATATATATATATATATATGCCCTATGTGCTTTCATATCTGTCTTCCCTATATATAATATGCTTATCAAATGTGCTTTCCCTTTTATGAATAAGAAAATGACATAATGATGTTGGACTGGTGTATTAATGCTTTGGGGCTGGTATGAATTTTATTCCCAGTCGGCCCTGTGCCTAAGGAATGGGCAGCTTGCACATGTGTAAAGGTGCCATCAATGCTGAAAAATCTATGCAAGTTATGCTCCCATCCAGATGACTTCTTTATCAGGGAAGGTCTAGTATATTTCAGCAGGACAATGCAAAACTGCAGCAACTAGTCTCTTCAGTTGCCAGACATTTACAGAATGTCATTAACCACTTCAAAACCGGCCACTGTATATAAACGTCAGACATCATTCAGATATCATTCTTTTCAGCCGGCGATTCTGTAAATGATAAGAATGATCATAGCGGCAGTTCCGCCACTTGATCGTTCTTATAGGCGCCGCCATCCGGTGCTTCTCCGGGGTCTCCCAAGCCATTGGGGACCCGGAGAAAGAATTGGCCGGCGCCGGATGAGGACGATAGAGATGACTGGTGACCAGATGGTCACCAGTCATCTCTATGACCGTTGGAGTCCCGGGCGTGATGTTATGACATCACGCCCGGGTACCCGGAAATAAACTAAGCCGCGATCGCGGCTGTCAGCATGAGATCGGTAAAAATTTTTTTCCCAATCTCATGCTTGCCAGCCTGGAGGAGAGATGTGGGGTCTTATTGACCTTGCATCTCTCCATAAAGAGGACCTGTCACATAGATTCCTATTACAAGGGATGTTTACATTCCTTGTAATAGGAATAAAAGTGATCAAAAAAAATTGTAAAAAAAAGTGTAAGAATAAAAAAATTAAGTAAAAAAAAAAATAAAATAAAAAAAAAAAATTTAAAACGCCCCTGTCTCCGGTAGCTCGCGCTCAGAAGTGAGCGCACCCATATGTAAACGCTGCTCAAACCACACATGTGAGGTATTGCTGCGTGCGTTAGAGCGTGTGCAAGAATTCTAGCACTAGACCTCCTCTGTAACACTAAACTGGTAACCTGTAAATAAATTTTAAGCGTCGCCTATGGAGATTTTTAAGTTATGAAGTTTGGCGCCATTCCATGATTGTGCGCAATTTTAAAGCGTGACATGTTAGGTATCTATTTACTCGGCGTAACATCATCTTTCACATTATACAAAAAAAGTGGGCTAACTTTACTGTTTTGTTATTTTTTAATTCATGAAACCGTGTTTTTTCCAAAAAAAAGGCTTTTGAAAAATTATTGCGCAAATACCGTGCAAGATAAAAAGTTGCAATGAGCACCATTTTATTTCCTAGGGTGTCTGCTAAAAAAACATATATAATGTTTGGGGGTTCTGAGTAATTTTGTAGCAAAAAAATGATGATTTTTACATGTAGGATAGAAGTGCCAGAATAGGCCCGGTATTGAGGTGGTTAAAAGAAGATGGATGCTACAACGTGGTAAAAATGGTCATCGAGTGCTGCCATCAATTTAAAAATGACCTTTTTTTTTTTTTCTTAAAATGCCACATTTTCTCAGTTTAAACTTTTGATAAATTTTCTATTTTCTAATGTACATGATGCTTATGTTTAATGTAAAGGGTGTGCTGATCTTTATATATTTACCCTTGTGCTTTGACGTTTACTCTAGGAGCCTCAGGGGAAATGTTTTTGTTTGTATATCTCTTTCACCTGTGTATGCCGGTGTTCTGCCGAGAAAGTACCCCTCGGCGGATAAGGACCCCCCTGTACTGCGCAGGCGCAGCGCTTGCGCAGTACGAGCTGGCGGAAATAGCCGAAGTCGAATAGTTGTAAATCAGCTGTACACGGCGCCTGTAAGAGGGCCCCTCGTGGGCTCGCTTCGCTCGCCACGCTTCAGGCACGGCCTAGCTTCGCTTGGCACTTTTTTATTCTACCTCTAGGTCCACTTGGATGGTGGGGCTTGAACCTGGACTCAGGGCGCAGGCGCCGTGTACAGCTGACTGAAGGTTTTCAGCTTTGGCTGAAACCCAGAATGAAGCCTACACATGTATCATTAGCTACATTATGAAGGTGAAAAACATAGATGCACTTGGGGTGTTCAAGGATGCTCTTAAGTCTATCTAAACTATGTGATGTTGATGATATTGATGTTTCTATATGTTGTAGAGATGCATTTTGATGGCTTTACACCCTGGAGATGTGAGATCCAATATACTGTGCCCTTATTTAACTCTGTCCACCACCTGATGTTGATGGTTTGAGAAATTTGGGCTTGTTGTGGTGTGTATACATTGTGGGGAATGGGCACCTGTATTGTGTGTATTTGTATGCATTGTATATGAAATTGATATGCTATGGCATTTTCTTTTGTTTTCTACCATTATAGAGACCATTCTTCTTTGTACTTTGCTCCCACACTCGCCGGGGAGATTTTTGGTGCAGTCCTGTATGTTGGTCCATTTGGGAGTGTTGAGTAAGCTGAATCTCCTCTCCAGCTATGGGGCATATTTATACAATGCACAAAGTAATTTTTCGTGATATAGATAAACTATATTTTTTTGTATGTTATGTTGTATTTTTTATTGTTTTCTGCAGATAATCCACTCTCTCAAATACTCCTAAAGAAGCAGTAATTCCACAAAACATGTTGAGAAGAACTGGCTAAATGTTTCCAAGATTGCACCAACTGATCTGTAGCACCTCATAGCACCATTAATCAATAATAATAGTCCAGTTTTGAGAGAGATATCAATGTGATCTCTTCAGGCATGATCAATTGTTTATAATATTTTATATTTTTTGTAACAAAATATCCTGTTTTTAATCTATACAAAGTGTTGTTATGTCTCTGGTGGTGCCATAAACATCCATATTGCCGCAGTGCTATTTTTCCCTTTACAGCATTTGGGGACATAGGTACCTTGTGTACAAACTTTAGCACACTTTACAAGTACTTTCTATTGTGAATAAAATATGGGTTTATGCGATTTGCGAATCATTGCATTCTGTTTTTATGTAGATTTTACACAGTGTCCCAACTTTTTTGCAATTGGAGTTGTAAGGCCATTGTGGGTAGTATTCTAATAACTGAGTACATAGGTGTTCACTACCTAAACAGTAGGGATGGGTGAGCGGTTTGGGCTGAGCATGAGTTCGACCCCAAACATCACCCGCACAGTGTCAGTGAATAAGTTGTTAAGGAGCTGGCGGGAAGCCTGCCGCTTTGTCCTTACCAACAGATGAATCATCAGCTGTCAGTGAGCTTCCCCGCTGACAGTTGAATGAAAAAAAAAACATTGCAGAATTTGCTGGCAATAGAAAAATGTTTAAAAAGAAATACAGTGTGGGGGTCCATCCCCAATCCATACCAGGCCCTTTGGGTCTGGTATGGATTTTAAGAGGAACCTCCATGCCATAACTAAAAAAAAAATAGTGTGGTATTCCCCCCCTAAATCCATACCAGGCCTTTATCTGAGCATGCAGTCTGGCAGGCCAGGAAAGGGGGGTGAGCGAGCACCGCCTCCTCTTGAACCCTACCAGGTTACATGCCCTCAACATAGGGGGGTGCTTTGGGCAGGGGGGGCTCTGCCCCCCACCTCAAAGCACTTTGTCCCCATGTTGATGGGGACAAGGGCCTCTTCCCAAAAACCCTGGGTGGTGGTTGTGGGGGTCTGTGGGCAGGGGGCTTATTGTAATCTGGATGCCCCCTTTAACAAGGTGGCCCCCAGATCCCGGCCCCCTTCCATGTGAATGAATATGAGGCATAAACAAACACAACGTTTTTGACAAGCTCTTAAAAAAAAAAAAAAAAAAAAAGTGTCCCCCAAAGGTAGATTCATTGTCAATCATGATGTCTGCCAAACCGCTGGGCAGCATTGGAGTTTGATTATAAAGTGTCACCTGACCCTTGGGGTCTTTGCTGGAGGTGAACGTGCATTAGGGGTTGGTGGAGAATCACAGTCACAGTTTGTTTAAATGAAGCACAGATGTGTGTTATTAAAAAGCACCATTTTAAGGCTTTTCATGGACATTTATTATTTATTATTTATGCCTATTCATGTTTCTTGATATTTTGAAGCACTATTGTTAATTTTGCTATTGTTGTATACAGATACCTACTGTGTTTATTTTTCCTCATGTTATTGCATCACATCACAGTGCATTGCTTGTACCTAATTTTTATTTAAGTGCTGGCACCCCTGGAGGGTGTTTACTGTTATTTTTTTATTTTATTTTTTCTATTTTTTTCATTTGTTACACACAGATATTCACTCTATTTTTCCTCATACTATTTTTATACATCACTGTGCATTGTTTTTACCTATTTCATTAGATCACTGCATTGCGTTTACAAATTGTGCTATTAGGTATTGGCACCTCTGGAGAGGGTATATTGTCAATTTTTTTTTTAGTGTTTAGATATACACGGGTATATCACTTATCCTTTTTTCTTTATTCTCATTTTGCATTGTTTTGCATTTTTTTTATACCTCTTAGTTATATATTTGTATGGTTTTTGCCTATTGTTGCACAGAAGATTGTTGGTCAATTTGTTATTTTATTTTGTTTATCCATTTACCTGTGAGGATTGTAATTGGTTTTGCTAATTTCACTTGGAGGGGGGGCACCACTTCTGTAGTGTGTTTATTATCACTTTTTATTACTTAGGCAATAGTGCAGCATAATTTTCTGTTGTTTTATTAGAAGTGTGGGAACACATCGGGGTGTTTGCGGCAGCTCTTTTTTAGTTGATTGTCATCTGGCAGCGTGTGAGTTTTTTTTTTGTCTTTTAAAGGATATGGACATGCCATCTTTCCTGAAAGCCTCCCCAATAGTATATGGACCGGCCAGGCTGCATTTGGCTCCTTGAGACAGACGCTGTTGGCACATCTGAGACCTGCTCTGCCACACATTGCTGTTACATCCTGTGAGTGTCCTGGGTCGGGTGCCTTCCTGCAAGGCTTGTTGTGAATCATGAGCTTTAACGTTAACACAAGTTCTGTTGCCTGCATCTGGGTGCTCTGAGTGTTTACTGCCGCCGCACCAAGCTGTACCTCCACTCATGCAGACTGGGCTACACCCCCTTGAGATATTTATATAACTTACCCCTTCTTCCCCATTAGGCAGTGCATGTTCTCTTTTTTGTATCTTGTTACTCCTTACACAAAATTGCCTGCTACTTTTTTCCCATTTTCCCATTCCCCATTTTGATAGCTGACATATTCTGAAAATTAGTGCTTTCATCATTTCACCCTAATCAAAATGTGCTGACCACTACTTTTCTTTTTTTAGTTTTGAAAAAACGTTTTTTTTTTTTATTGAACAATATACCTTTCTGAAGGTTATAAGGCAATACTGGGGAAATGCATATAACAAAGATATATGGCTTATGAACATGTAAACACAACATGACAGAAATGTATACAGATTGCACAAAGAACTCAGCGACTATCAATTGGGTGGAAAACCTTCTGTCTATTCAATTCATGATATTCCACGCTGGGAAGGGTTATGGCTTTACGAACCCCCAGTCAGTGGTGTATTTAGGTTTTGTGCTGCCCTAGGCCTGACTAAACTTGGGCACCCCCTAATTTAAATATGACCCACCCCTTCCTGTCAAGGCCACTCCCCTTCCCTTTTAAGACCCGCCCTGTCATCTTCATCTGATGAAGACAGAGGGACGTCGGGGGAGGAGGACAGACAGGGTTGTTGTGGTGGTCAAAAAGGCTTAGAGAATAGCAGGTTAGGCACGGCTCAGTCCGTAGGAACAGTAATGGATAATGGCCAACAGGCCCTCTTACCAGACCCAGCGAAACCGCAACAGTGATCCTGTGGCTCCCTTTCTGGTGGTGCGGGTACAGCGTGGCTCTATCTGGTGGTGCGGGTACAGTGTGGCTCTCTCTCTGGTGGTGCGGGTACAGCGTGGCTCTCTGGTGGTGTGGGTACAGCGTGGCTCTCTCTCTGGTGGTGCAGTTACAGCGTGGCTCTATCTGGTGGTGCGGGTACAGCGTGGCTCCCTCTCTGGTGCGGGTACAGCGTGGCTCCCTCTCTGGTGCGGGTACAGCGTGGCTCCCTCTCTGGTGCGGGTACAGCGTGGCTCCCTCTCTGGTGCGGGTACAGCGTGGCTCCCTCTCTGGTGCGGGTACAGCGTGGCTCCCTCTCTGGTGTGGGTACAGCGTGGCTTCCTCTCTGGTGCGGGTACAGCGTGGCTCCCTCTCTGGTGCGGGTACAGCATAGCTTTATCTGGTGGTGCGGGTACAGCGTGGCTCTCTCTCTGGTGGTGCGGGTACAGTATGGCTCCCTCTCTGGTTGTGTTGGTACAGCGTGGCCCTCTCTGGTGGTGCGGGTACAGCGTGGCTCCCTCTCTGGTGGTGCGGGTACAGCGTGGCTCCCTCTCTGGTGGTGCGGGTACAGCGTGGCTCCCTCTCTGGTGGTGCGGGTACAGCGTGGCTCCCTCTCTGGTGGTGCGGGTACAGCGTGGCTCCCTCTCTGGTGGTGCGGGTACAGCGTGGCTCCCTCTCTGGTGGTGTGGGTACAGCGTGGCTCTATCTGGCCTCTCCCAGCACAATCCTCTTTTTTTCTTCCTCTGTAGCACTCTGCTGTTTGCCGGGTTCCAGGTCCCCCCCCAGTGCATGTATGTTGGGGGACTGTAGCCTGCTGTCTGTGGACATACTGGGGCCGTCAATCTTCTGGGACTAAGTTTCCCATAATGCCCATCCCCCTCCTGATTGGCTCTCTGCTATGACCAATGAGGAGGGAATCAGAGTGGGCAGAGAGATGAACACGAGAGCCGCTTTTTTTCTCCTGTTCAACTTCAGCTGACAGGAGAAAGGAGGGGGGCGAGCGGGGGAATTACACAGCCGCTGTGTACAGCTCTCCTCTCCCTGTCACAGCGCCGCTGCCTAAGTTAACATCGCTTTGCCGCTGAGGGGGGGGGCGACTGCACCCACTACAACTGCTTCCTAGTGTCACCCGGGTGCAGTCCGCCCGCCCCCCCCCCCACTCCCATAGCGATGTCATTGGCGGCCCTGCATGCGTGAGTCGGGAGAAGGATGCAGGTGTTTTTTTTTCGTGGGGGGGTTGCCGCCCCCCCGCAAAGTGCCGCCCTAGGCCTGGGCCTTGTCGGCCTAGGCCTAAATACAGCACTGCCCCCAGTGCATCTGTCCGCGGACGCAAGCCACCTATCCCAAATTTTGTTGTATTTGTCTGGACAATCTCTGTTAATGTAGTTGAATTTCTTATAGGGAGGTGTGTTATTTATATCTATTTGCCAGTCGTTGAAGCTGGGGGGGAATGGGTCTCATCCACTGTCTGGCTATTATTTTTTTGTCAGAAAACAGTGTTTCATGCAGGAATGTTTTAGTTAATTTGTCTATCTCAGAGTCAGGGAATATCCCCAGGAGGCATTGTTTGGTCTCGAGGGTCATAGGGGATCCCATGTCATCATGGAGGAAATCTACAATCTGCTTCCATAGACTCTGAAGGACCAGGCATGCCCACATTAAATGGAAGAATGTGCCCGTTGCCTGGTTACACATTGTACACGAGGTAAAAGACTGTTGCCTAAAGCGGGCGACTCTTAGGGGGGTAAGATATGCTCGGTGACAATATCCACTTCAGCGCCGGAAGGATTTACCCCCTTCCTGACCAGAGCACTTTTTACAATTTGGCACTGCGTCGCTTTAAATGCTAATTGCGCGGTCATGCAATGCTGTACCCAAACGAAATTTGCGTCCTTTTCTTCCAACAAATAGAACTTTCTTTTGATGGTATTTGATCACCTCTGTGGTTTTTATTTTTTGCGCTATAAACGGAAAAAATTTTGAAAATAAATGATATTTTCTACTTTTTGTTATAAAAAAAATCCAATAAACTCAATTTTAGTCATACATTTAGGCCAAAATGTATTCGGCCACACGTCTTTGGTAAAAAAAATGTCAATAAGTGTATATTTATTGGTTTGCGCAAAAGTTATAGCGTCTACAAACTAGGGTACATTTTCTGGAATTTACACAGCTTTTAGTTTATGACTGCCTATGTCATTTCTTGAGGTGCTAAAATGGCAGGGCAGTACAAACCACCCCGACCCCCCCAGATGACCCCATTTTGGAAAGTAGACACCCCAAGGAAATTGCTGAGAGGCATGTTGAGCCCATTAAATATAAAATTTTTTGTCCCAAGTGATTGAATAATGATAAAAAAAAAAAAAAAAATTTACTAAAAGTTGTCACAAAATACATTTAGCTGCTTCTCCTGAGTATGGGGATACCACATGTGTGGGACTTTTTGGGAGCCTAGCTGCGTACGGGGCCCCAAAAACCAAGCACCGACTTCAGGATTTCTAAGGACGTAAATTTTTGATTTCACTCTTCACTACCTATCACGGTTTTGAAGGCCATAAAATGCCAAGATGGCACAAAACCCCCCCAAATGGCCCCATTTTGGAAAGTAGACACCCCAAGCTACTTGCTGAGAGGCATGTTGAGTCCATGGAATATTTTAGATTTTGACACAAGTTGCGGGAAAATTACAAACTTTTTTTTTTTTTGCACAAAGTTGTCACTAAATGATATATTGCTGAAACATGCCATGGGCATATGTGGAATTACACCCCAAAATACATTCTGCTGCTTCTTCTGAGTACCAGGATACCACATGTGTGGGACCTTTTGGGAGCCTAGCTGCATACGGGGCCCCGAAAACCAATCACCGCCTTCAGGATTTCTAAAGGCATACATTTTTTATTTCACTCCTCACTACCTATCACAGTTTCGAAGGCCATAAAATGCCAAGATAGCACAACCCCCCCCCCCCCAAATGACCCCATTTTGGAAAGTAGACACCCCAAGCTATTTGCTGAGAGGCATTGTGAGTATTTTGCAGCTCTCATTTGTTTTTGAAAATGAAGAAAGACAAGAAAAAATTTTTTTTGTTTTTTTAATTTTCAAAACTTTGTGACAAAAAGTGAGGTCTGCAAAATACTCACTATACCTCTCAGCAAATAGCTTGGGGTGTCTACTTTCCAAAATGGGGTCATTTGGGGGGTTTTGTGCCACCTGGGCATTCCATGGCCTCCGAAACTGTGATAGGCAGTGAAGAGTGAAATAAAAAATTTACACCCTTAAAAAGCCTGAAGGCGGTGTTTGGTTTTCGGGGTCCCATACGCGGCTAGGCTCCCAAAAAGTCTCACACATGTGGTATCCCTATACCCAGTAGAAGCAACAGAATGTATTTTGGGGTGTAATTTCACATATTCCCATGGCATGTTTGAGCAATATATAATTTAGTGACAACTTTGTGCAAAAAAAAAAAAAAAAAAAAAAAGTTTGTAATTTTCCCGCAACTTGTGTCACATAGTAACATAGTTACATAGTAGGTGAGGTTGAAAAAAGACACAAGTCCATCAAGTCCAACCTAAGTGTGTGATTATGTGTCAGTATTACATTATATATCCCTGTATGTTGCGGTCATTCAGGTGATTATCTAATAGTTTCTTGAAGCTATCAATGCTCCCCGCTGAAACCACCGCCTGTGGAAAGGAAATCCACATCCTTGCCGCTCTTACAGTAAAGAACCCTCTACGTAGTTTAAGGTTAAACCTCTTTTCTTCTAATTGTAATGAGTGGCCACGAGTCTTATTAAACTCTCTTCTGCGAAAAAGTTTTATCCCTATTGTGGGGTCACCAGTACAGTATTTGTAAATTGAAATCATATCCCCTCTCAAGCGTCTCTTCTCCAGAGAGAATAAGTTCAGTGCTCGTAACCTTTCCTCATAACTAAGATCCTCCAGACCCTTTATTAGCTTTGTTGCCCTTCTTTGTACTCGCTCCATTTCCAGTACATCCTCCCTGAGGACTGGTGCCCAGAACTGGACAGCATACTCCAGGTGCGGCCGGACCAGAGCCTTGTAGAGTGGGAGAATTATCGTTTTATCTCTGGCGTTGATCCCCCTTTTAATGCATGCCAATATTCTGTTTACTTTGTTAGCAGCAGCTTGGCATTGCATGCCATTGCTGAGCCTATCATCTACTAGGACCCCCAGGTCCTTTTCCATCCTAGATTCCCCCAGAGGTTCTCCCCCTAGTGTATAGATTGCATTCATATTTTTGCCACCCAAATGCATTATTTTACATTTTTCTACATTGAACCTCATTTGCCATGTAGTCGCCCACCCCATTAATTTGTTCAGGTCTTTTTGCAAGGTTTCCACATCCTGCGGAGAAGTTATTGCCCTGCTTAGCTTAGTATCTTCTGCAAATACAGAGATTGAACTGTTTATCCCATCCTCCAGGTCGTTTATAAACAAATTAAATAGGATCGGTCCCAGCACAGAACCCTGGGGAACCCCACTACCCACCCCTGACCATTCTGAGTACTCCCCATTTATCACCACCCTCTGAACTCGCCCTTGTAGCCAGTTTTCAATCCATGTACTCACCCTATGGTCCATGCCAACAGACCTTATTTTGTACAGTAAACGTTTATGGGGAACTGTGTCAAATGTCACAATATAAAATATTCCATGGACTCGTCATGGCTCTCAGCAAATAGCTTGGGGTGTCTACTTTCCAAAATAGGGTCATTTGGGGGAGTTTTGAACTGTCCTGGCATTTTATGCACAACATTTAGAAGCTTATGTCACACATCACCCACTCTTCTAACCACTTGAAGACAAAGCCCTTTCTGACACTTTTTGTTTACATGAAAAAATTATATTTTTTTTGCAAGAAAATTACTTTGAACCCCCAAACATTATATATTTTTTACAGCAAATGCCCTACAGATTAAAATGGTGGGTGTTTCATTTTTTTTTTCAAACAGTATTTGCGCAGCGTTTTTTCAAACGCTTTTTTTTGGGAAAAAACACACTTTTTTGAAATTTTAATGCACTAAAACACACTATATTGCCCAAATGTTTGATGAAATAAAAAAGATGATCTTAGTCTGAGTACATAGATACCGAACACAACATGCTTTAAAATTGCGCACGAACGTGCAGTGGCGACAAACTAAATACATTTTTAAAGGCCTTTAAAAGCCTTTACAGGTTACCACTTTAGATTTACAGAGGAGGTCTACTGCTAAAATGACTGCCCTCGATCTGACCTTTGCAGTGATACCTCACATGCATTTGATACCTCATATATATTTGACGCCAGATCGATGCTTGAGTTCACCTTTGCGTGATAGCAGGGGGGACAGGGGTGCTTTTTTTTAAATTATTTTTTTGCTTTTTTATCTTTTTGCTCGAGAGCACGGGGGGACGGGGTGCTTTTTTTTATTATTTTTTTTTTGTTTTTTTATCTTATTTTTAAACTGTTCCTTTCATTTTTTAAAATCATTTTTAATTGTTATCTCAGGGAATGTAAATATCCCCTATGATAGCAATAGGTAGTGACAGGTACTCTTTTTTGAAAAAATTGGGGTCTATTAGACACTAGATCTCTCCTCTGCCCTCAAAGCATCTGACCACACCAAGATCGGTGTGATAAAATGCTTTCCCAATTTCCCAATGGCGCTGTTTACATCCAGCGAAATCTAAGTCATGAAATGCTCGTAGCTTCCGGTTTCTTAGGCCATAGAGATGTTTGGAGCCATTCTGGTCTCTGATCAGCTCTATGGTCAGCTGGCTGAATCACCAGCTGCATTCTCAGGTGGGGGGGCATTCCCTCCCACTGCTTGTTAAAGCAGTCTAGAGGCTAATTAGCTAGGATTGCTTTTACATGAAAGCCGACCACTGGCTGAAAAGAATGATACTAAGATGATACCTAAACATCATTCTGGTATAATCACTCAAAGTCCAGCAACATACCAGTATGTAGCTGGTCCTTGTTGGGCATATATTGTAAACTTTTTTTTTCATGCAGCCTGTGGGCTGAATGAAAAAAGAGATTGATCGGTGGGTATGCCCACCATTAGAATACCTCCCTTCATCCACCCACTTCTAATGATGGGCATACATGCACCGTTTCTATATGCCGAAGCATGGGGGCATCTGCCCCAAAAGGTAGGAGCAAATCGCTCCTCCGCCCCTGCTGCCCCCATGCTTCGGCATATATGCTCTTTTTTTTAACTGTGATGGTGAAATCACCTCTGACAGCGCTGGAGTCACGGCTTTATGTATCGTGGGAGCAAATGCTGTTGCTGTCAAGATAAATAAATCCGCTCTGCAGCTGAATGGCGTACCTGAAAACAAAAAAATCCACAGCTCTGTTGTCAGAGCTGTCTTGGAGCCGCTGTCCTCTTCACTAGTGTACCTTCGATTTGCCATTTTGGGCTCTAAATTTAGTGGTACACTAGTAAGACTCACGGGTAAAAAAGCTCCTGACTGTTAGCGACTGTATCAAAACGCTACCAAAAAAACTCTTAGCGATCGCAGGGATCAGGCCTGACTCTGCAAACGCTGCAGTTATGTGTGTTTAGTGTTTTGTAAGTGACAGTGATCGATCGATACTGCACTTGGGTGGCAAAACGCAGGTGCTAGCAGGTATCTGGGCTGATCCCGCTAACACTGCGTTTTTGGGAACCCTAAACTGCTGGGGACGCTAGTATAGATCTGATCAGATCAGATATTGATCCGTTCAGATACTATACCACTAAGGGAGGTGTACGCTGCGTGCGTGGGTGTTAGCGGTATTGGTACTAACCTGACGCTGCCTGGGGTGACGCAGACCCTATCTGACTCTAAACCGTAACTTATATCACCGCCGGGCGATCAGGGGGTTAAACCTTTATTAGGTAATAAACGGCAGGTGCCCTGAAACTATAAAAAAGAAACTAACTAACCAGCGTCACCCGTAACAGTTATACGTTGATCACTGGTGAAAGGGTTAACTAGGGGGCAATCAGGGGGTTAAAACCTTTATTAGGTAGTATATGGGGGTCCCTCGCGCTATAAAACGATAACGGTGAGCCTAAATACTTACCTCCCTAACTAGCGTCACCTGTGACACTAATACAGCGATCAGAAAAATGATCGCTTAGTGAAGCTGGCGACGGGGGGTGATCATGGGGTTAAACCTTTATTAGGGGGGTATCCTAGACCTAAAGGGGGGCTAACACTAACTGCCCTACCACTTATAACTGTTACAAACTGACACCAATGCAATAATCAGTAAAAAAATAAAAAAAAATGCTATTGGTGTCACTGTGACAGGGGGTACAGGGGGGTGATCGGGGGGTGATCGGGGGGTGATGGGGGTGAAAAGTGAGCCTAGAGTGTTCTACTGTACGTGTGGTGTTGGTGCAGTTACTTGGATGTCTTCTCTCCTCGGCGCCGGAACGAAAAAGACCGACTCGAGGAGAGATGACATCACTTCCTCTGCCGCTGTTTACATTACAGAGGCAGAGGAAGATTGTCATTCGTTGGGAGCGATCGCGAGGGGGTGGCCTCCCCCTCAGCATTGATCGCTCCCCTAACGATGCCGACCGCCTCGGGCATGATGCCAGGTACATGATTTTGCCTGCCCGTGCCATTCTGCCTCAGTATATCTGCGTTAGGCGGTCGGCAAGTGGATATACAACTGGGTCAACCTGTCAGAAAGTTTGGGGGCTACAGTCTTGAATGAGTCCAGTGCTTCACTCCACTCCTCATCCTCTAATGGGCCTACCTCTCTTTCCCATCTTGGTTTAAGACTGTAAGCTAGCGTGGTTGATGTTGGGGTTAGGAGCGTGCCATAAAGATCTGAAATCAGCCTTCGTGGATAGTCCCCCTTAACTACTGCCATAATGACATTGGGGGTAGACTGTGGCAAAGGTTGGGGGAACTGAGTTTGAGCTGTGTGGCACACTTGGAAGAATCTAAAGAGCAGGGAATCGGGAAGCAGGAACTCATTTTGGAGGCTCTCGAAGTTTTTAAGTGTGCCTTCAGAAATTATGTGGTGTAAGTAATATATCCCATGTTCGCTCCATATCTCTGTGTCAGGGATCGAGAAGAACTCAGAGTAATTTGTTGTTCCATAGAGGGGTATAGTCATTGTATTTGGGGGTTGTCAACATTTTGTTGGCAATTTAGTGGCAATTTTCCATATTCGTCTAATTGGTACAGGAGAGACCCACGTTCTCTCTTAGAGTTATACCTGCTATGGCCCACTGCGATTGCAGTAAGTGGATCTGTGGTTAGTTGCGCCCACTGTGGGCAAAGGAACGTGTGGAATCTGAGTCTGTCGGTTTTGTCTATGTGATATAGCTGAGATAGTTGGGATGCAAGGTAATAGAGGTTCAGGTCAGGAAGGGCCGTGCCACCCAGGTCAGTAGGGTTCTTAAGGACTCTGCAGGCCAGCTTGTGTCTGTTGGTACCCCAAATAAATATCCTGAGTATGGCCTCTATTGATTTAAAAAGTTTTAAGGGTATATGTGGGGTAAAAGTATACGGGTATGTGCCAGAGCATGTACAATATTTTGGGTAGTAATATCATTTTAATAATATTAATGCGGCCCCAGACCCCGAGCGGTAGTCTCACCCATACCTGAGTCTTAGACTTGATGAGATCGAAAAGGGGCACTATGTTAAGGGATATGTAGTCAGCCGGTGTCCTATTCACTAGTACTCCAAGATATTTGATAGTGTTTACTCTGGAGTTGTAATTGCTCTTGTAGCTTGGGGGAGGGGAAGCTGTCCAATGGCAATATTTGGGATTTCTCCCAATGAATTTTGAGGCCAGAGAACTGACCGAAGTACTCGATCGTATGTAATGCCTTCTGGAGAGATGTGGTGGAGTCGGCCAGATACAATAATGTGTCGTTTGCGTATAAACTATTTTTTTCCGTCAGGGATCCAAGGCAAAGACCCTGGATCTCGGGGTCTTCTCTGATGGAAATGGCCAGAGACTCTGCTGCAAGGGCGTAAAGGAGCGGAGACAGTGGGCAGCCCTGCCTAGTGCCCCTGGATAAGTCAAATGTCCGGGAGGTCATCCCGTTGGCCACTACCGAACACTACTTTTCTTAAACCTCTCCTTCACTCCATGGTATCTGCTTTTTGCAGCTCTGCGCCCTTTAAATAACCAAGGGAAGTCTTTATGAATGAGTGACCATTATCTGCAGTACAAGCCTATCACTAATGACATTTGCAGAATTATTATAGGAAAGGTTAAGGTGTGGAGCATTTCTGGACAACTTACATACATCTGGAGTTGTTGATGTGACTAAATATGTATTTTTAATTGCCAAAGTCTGAACACCCGAAAGGAAACCGAACAAAATCAGAAATGTCTGGACAGTTGGTATATCATAGTCTTCTGTATCAATGTGTTTTTAAATGAAATTGAGGTTACCTCTTCTCAGCCAACAATGAACTTGACATGGAAGGCAAATAAGGTACATGCTAAATGTTGATACATTAAGCTTATAGCAACCAACCAATTTCCAGACAGATGTAACACAATACCACTCTATGTAAACGTTGTCTGCACATAACATATGGTTCTGGTACAAAGCATGATGAGATTGTTTATGAATAACTAAAAGCTTTTTAAAAAAATATTTTTTAGGTGTTTATGTGAGGAGAAGCTACAAATATGAATGAGACAAACAAACATAAATAAAAAATAAATGAACAGTAAAAGGAAAATCAGTAAAAAAAAACAGAGAAGCAAATAAGGGAAGAAAGGTTTAATGAAAATATATTAGGGTTACTGAGAGTTAATAACGGGCTAAATAGTGGGTAAGTCAAGGTGTATAAACACCACAAATAAAAGTTCTGGAATCAGAATATTTTTATTGTTTTATTAGCTCAAAAATCAATCAAAGATGCTAACACGTTTCTAAAGTCTAAGGATGCCTTCTTCAAGGCTTCTGTATCTTTGGCAGCCTACCTATATATCAACGGCCACAGCCAATTTCCGTCAGTGTGAAAAGTTGGTGTTCAGGGTGTGGAAGCAGGTTTGTGGTTGGTGATCTCTATATTCAGAGGACTGCCTCAACATTTGAGGTGCTCTACCAGTACATAGGTGAAATACAATTCTGGGGTTTGTTAGTTACCTAAGGCTGGGTTCACATATCTGCGGTGCGGTTTGCCCTGTGCAGGGGCGTAACTACCACCATAGCGACCAGTGCGGGCACTATGGGGACCGCAGCCAAGTGGGGCCCAGTGAGGATAAGAGCACTGCCAGCACAGTCTCCCAGCAAGGGGAAGAGAGAGGAAAGGAAGAGGCGAGCTGTCCGTATCAGCAGATAGCTGAATTGTCCGATGTAAGAGCTTTCATTAGAACTTCCAGTGTTCCGGGGGCTCACGTCACATAGCTCCACCTTTTGGCCCGGTGCCTTTGATAGACAGAACGCTGATCCAATGCGGGACATGTGACGTCATCAAAGGCGTCGGGCCAAGAGGTGGAGCTATGTGACGATGAGCCCCGGGAAGACAGGAAATTTAAATGAAAGCTATTACAGCGGGCAATCCCGCTCTCTGCTGATCCGGGTGGCTTGCCTCTTCCTCTGCACAGGTGGGGCTGTATGGGGCACAGGCAGACCAGGCTGTATTGGGCACAGGTCACGTTGTATTGGGCACAGGTCACGCTGCATTGACACTAGGGCAGCTGTGGGGGGGGGGCTGTTTGCAGGGGGGCCCCATACGAAATTTGGCTATGGGGCCCTGCTATTTCTAGTTACACCCCTGGCTCTGTGCGTTTCTGTTCACCGGTTCAGGTGAGATTCAGGTGCAAAGCCGGTCACACTCAAACCAGAGGGTGTATCATGCCTGCCTTTTTTGTCACACAAAGCCACAGGATTTTAATGTGCAGCATTACATTGTGCATTGGGCATTGTGTTGGCCAGCTGCTGGTTTCCCAACAACTGATGATGGCATAGGTTGAGAAGAAGGACGCCAGGCACCTGAGGACATCCTTGTTTGCCCCTTTATCTACCCCTCTCTGTCAACACTGGGGTCATGTCCGCTGATTGAGGGAGATAAACTGGGACAGAAGGGAAAAGCTGGAATGCTAGTCAGTACCAGTGTGAATTTTAAAAGAATAAATCTCTCATGTTGGGTGTCCCTCCCTGCACACTGTTTTTATGTAGAACTATTAGTTTAGTTTTTTTTCATTTTAGAATGGGTTGCCTCAAGATATGTACAATATTTTAAAGGGCGCCACGACACAAAACAGGTTGAGAAACACTGATCTATGAAGCTGTTCACATCAATGTGTTGTGTAAGAGGGCAGTGCATTTTGTTTTCCACAAATCCTGCTTTCTGCATCATTTGTGAGTTTTTGGTAAAATGTGTTTTGACTTATAATCAAAGCAACATATGGCGATGCATAGAAAATTCACAAATATTTTTTTAATTACTGCATTTTTTAAATCACATGGTACATTTCCCAGGAAGAAATTCATGGAAAATGCACGCAAAGCTCCCACCCACGCCTTGTATTACATTTTAACATTACACATTAAAATTGCACTAAAAAGACATTATGTTCTTTCATGAAATTCATGTGCACTTACTAACACGAATGAGACCTAAATCTTCTGTTCTTTATAAGCTGTACAGAACATAACTGAATCAAAATCTATCAGATCACTCTCAGCCTTTCTTTGGGAAACCTCCAAATGGGTGATAACAAACCCCTCATTACAGAGCATACTTCTAAAGTCACTTTCATTATACTTACAAAAATTGAACTTTTCTCCCCCAACCATAAAGAATGTGCAATTTAAAGCTCCATAATATATAATGCACCCGCCAGGTTTGAGAAGCTTTGAGAATTGCCTGAAGTTTCTCACAAATTCTTCAAGGTTTTTGCTGATGGCTTCCAGAATACAACCGAACACAAGACAGTCGGCTTGTGGTAGCCCAATTGAGCCTGTGAGATTTTCCTGGTTGAGATCGAATTTTACAACATGTTTAATTGCCTCCCTGAGTCCGATTTCCTTCTCCTCACATTGGTCACTAGAAGGAAGAAGCAAATCCCCTGTCACATAAAGCATTTAACTGATATTCTGAGAGACATTGAGTATATTGGGTTTGAGCTGTTGAATACTGTTAACATTTCTGAGCTGTAGAAGAGACTTTCAGATATCAGTGGAAGAGGAGTCGACTCCAACCATTTACCAGTGAGATGAAGCACTTACAGCTAGCCACTAACCACCAATTCCCTCTACCTCTTTTGCTGGGCATCATATGCTGCATACCCAAAAAAAGGTTCTTCTAGCAGTATTACACTTGATGTCAGTGGATAGGGATGAGCCGAACACCCCCCAGTTCGGTTCGCGGCAGTACATGCAAACGGACCGAAAGTTTGCTCGAACATTCGAACACCGTTAAAGTTTATGGGACCCGAACGAGAAAAATTAAAAGTGAATTTTAAAGGCTAATATGCAAGTTATTGTCCTAAAATTTGTTTGGGGACCCGGGTCCTGCCCCAGGGGACATGTATCAATGCAAAAAAAGTTTTAAAAACGGCCATTTTTTCGGGAGCAGTGATTTTAATAATGCTTAAAGCGAAAAAATAAAAGTGAAATATTCCTTTAAATATCATACCTGGGGGGGTGACTATAGTATGCCTGTAAAGTGGCGCATGTTTCCCGTGTTTAGAACAGTCCCTGCACAAAATGACAATTCTAAAGGAATAAAAGTCCCTATCAGCCCATTACCAGGCCCTTTGGGTCTTGTATGGATATTAAGGGGAACCCCACACCCAAATTAAAAAAAGAAAAGGCGTGGGGTCCCCAGGCCATATATACTCTGAACAGCAGTATACAGGCGGTCCAAACAAGACAGGGACTGTAGGTTTGTTCTTAAGTTGAATCTGTTTGTAATTTGGAACAGGTACATTTTGTAAGTGTAGCTCCAGCCAAAAAATCAATTTTTAAGCTTTTTGGATAACATAGGGAAGGGTTATCACCCCTGTAACATTTGTTATGCTGTCTGTGCCCCTGTTCAGAAGATTTCACCTCACTTTCTGTCCCAATGACAATTGGATTTTGAAAATTTGGGGTTATTAGGGAAACAAGGATTGGTGATAAAGCATCAGGGGAGAAACCTTTTTCCCATAATAACTCTTACAGGAGAGAATTTCCCTTCCTAGGGGTAAATTTTCTCTCACTTCCTGATGTCTCCCTCCGTTTGTAAGTAGGAGTAGTTTGTAAGTCGGATGTTTGAAAGTAGGGGGCTGCCTGTATATACTATACGGCCTGTCCTATATGCTCTGCAGAAAATTGGGCCTTAGGTGTTGGTGGTACCAGAACTCTAAGCCCTCACAGTTACTCTTGGTGGGTGCTGGAACGGGCCCTGCTGTGAAATATTATATCAAGAATTGTAATTACATGCCCCTCTTGAACAGGGGCAGAAAAATTGGGCCTTTGGCGGTGGTATGGTGGTGGTGCCACAACACTGTAAGCCCTCACAGTTACTCTTGGTGGGCACTGGAACGGGCCCTGCTGTAAAATATTATATCAAGAATTGTAATTACATGCCCCTGTTAAACAGGGGCAGAAAAATTGTGTCTTAAGCAGTGGTGGTGGTGCCACAACACTGTAACCCCTCACAGATTCTGTTATTGAGCGCAGGAACGAGCCCTGCTGTGAAATTTTAGAGAAAATATTGTAATTACATGCCCCTGTTAAACAGGGGCAGAAAGATTGGGCCTTAGGCACTGGTGGTGGTGCCACAACACTGCAACCCCTCACAGATACTCTAGTTGAGCACAGGAATGAGCCCTGTTAAATATTTGATCAAAAATTGTAATTACACGCCCCTGTTACACAGGGGCAGAAAAATTGGGCCTTAGGCACTGGTGGTGGTGCCACAACACTTTAACCCCTCACAGATACTCTAGTTGAGCGCAATAATGAGCCCTGCTGCAAAATATTACAGCAAAAATTGTAATTACATGCCCCTGTTAAACAGGGGCAGAAAAATTGGGCTTTAGGCACTGGTGGTGATGCCCTGAAACAAAAATGTTCTTAGAAGCTATCAACATGAACACTGAGGAGGAATAGGATAGTCTCTCAGCATAACAGGATAGTCACTCAGCATAGGCAGTCTTCAAGGGATCTCACATTCATAGAAAGATTAATCAGTTACATCAGCATCAGGTGCTTGGTAGCTGGTGACAGGGCCAGACTGGGAATGAAAACCAGCCCTGGAAAAAATGTCATACCAGCCCCATAGCATTATTATACCAGACCAACAGCATAACGTCATTATTTTCTTGTTCATAAAATGGAAAACCATGCATTTTAAAGCACATTTAAAGAGTGCATTATATATAGATAAGACACATAAAAGCACATAGGGCTATATATATATATATATATATATATATATATATATATATATATATATATATATATAAAGCAAATTACAGTTAAAAGTGGAGCAATCATCAAGAACAGTCCACTTATTGCTATGGTGATATATATTGCCAGAATAAGGAATAATCAAAGAACTTTACTGCAAAGTATGGAAGACGTAAACATGTTAAAACTTTATTAATGTAACATAAATAAATTACTCACAAAGACACAAAAATAGTAGTAGTTCATTACTACACATACTACAAAAGTGGAAAATGTTTTACTTAACAGTAATTAAATATTGTAACAGTTACAATAAACCGTTTGAGATAAAAAAAAGTGCAAATATGTTGCTGTTAATTCTGTAGCAGTACAAAATGGGCAAAAACTTTTAGAATTTTGACAAGTCGGAATACCTTGAAAACATGTTGTTAACTTGCTTTCCAGTCCAAGTTTAGGAATTAAAAAACGTTTCAGATGTACCAATGTAATGGCAAGCAACTCAACAGTTTTCAAAAAGTAAAGTTCAAACATTACTCAAAAAAAGTGCTTTAAAAACAAGTAAACGACTTTAACAGTAGATAAAAAAAAAAGTGCTCATTAACTTTTAGGAGGTTGCAATGTGCAAACTATCTTCTAAAGTTTTAGAGGATAAAATATGCAAAAACTTGTTTGTAAACATTGTAAACAAATAACTAATCTAGTCAAAATTTAAAAAAATAGAGATCAACCAGCATTGTAATCCTCAGACATGCTTGTAATGTTATGTAAGCAACATCCCTTGTAGCAAGCTGCTTTTTGAAGCCAAAACATCAATGATGGTTTCATTGCTTAGTCCAATCAAGGCCTCTTTTTCCATGGACATGAGCATAAAGGCCTCCAAATGTGGTTGGGAGAGGGAATTTCGAAGTCTGTTCAAGATATATTTCAGTTTTGAAAATGACCTTTCACATGCTACTTGAGAAGAGGAAAGTGTCAGTGTCAATTTGTATGCATTAAAAAGTGAACTATACGTCAGACTGTATAAGTTGTAATGCAGTAACACATTGTAGCAGAATGCTATACAGTTCTTACAAGTCTTGCACTTTCCATTTTGATCACCAACAGTTTAGTATGGTTGTTCCTCAGTTTCAGTGATGAGATGAGAATGGATGGCGTCTTCATCTTGACCTTCATTGTTAGAATGAGTATATTCTTCATCAAGAGACATTTTCAATCTTTGCCACTTTGATGAAAAATCAGGTAGCTCACTTTGCAGTTTCTCTTTAGTTGCCATGGAGTCAAATTTAATTACAAGACTGCTCAGTCATTCTAATGCATTGTTGGGAAGGTGTAGCAAAATGTCTTCAAAATTTCTGGGATCCAAACATGCCAAATCTGCAAATAGCTGACCATGTTTTGTAAATCGGCTCTGCAGACTATTAATAATCTTGTCTAAGGTCACTTTGTATACCTCCACCCTGAACTGATCACTTGCCAACAAGATTGGTTCATCTACTGCAAGCTCACCAGCCATTCTTTTCTTTCGTTGTATTCTTTTAGTTGGTGGAAAGTCTTCCTCAATCATAACTTGGCAATCAATTGTCTCCAACTTGCCATTTGCCCAGACTGCAAACTTCTTTGCAGCATCTATAATCATTTGAGAATCATGATCATGTGCTTGTAAGTTGTCAACGGTTTCTGACACCATTCGGTATGCCTGCAGTATATCCATACCCTGTGTTTGCAGGTACAAGGATAGTGGAGTGGTATTCTTGAAAATAAATAAGTACAGCTGTGCTGTTATACATGTTTTGAATTTCTTGAGGGAGTCTAAGAAAGTTCCAGCCTTGTATCTTATGTCAGCATTAAAATGATCAGAACATGATATCGCTGCCATGGTCTGGATCAAATTTACATACAAGGCTTGACTTGGATCATTAAATGAACCAAACACCTTTGTAAGTGCTGCATCTGTGGACCACCATCTTGTTTCTCCAATCACAGAAAGTGATCGGAATCTTTCTTCCTGAGGCTTATCCCACCATACATTCATCCGGACGTAAGATTCACGGATAAACACAGCACATGAATTTAAAATGCCGAACAATGATATTGCCTGAACAGATATCTTTGTGACATCCATCATCACCAGATTTAGTACATGTGCATAACACCAAACATGAATCTGGCCAGGCGCTTTTTTACTCAGCCATGTGCCGAATCCGTTGTACTGCCCCTGCATATTAGAAGCTCCATCTGTTGAGTTCCCAACACAGTTTGTAACTTCAATTTCCATGGATTCCAATACATCGCAAACTAGTTCACACAAAGTCTTCCCTGTCGTGGATGTGCAATTTACCACAGCAACTAGACGTTCATGGACCACATCCAGACATATCAAATTATAATTGAACACTGCTCTGAGACATATATATCCTGCGTTGTATCTAGCTGAATTAAGAACATGCCAGCATCTCTGATCTCTTGGGCAATACTTTTTTTAAAAGTGTTGAAATTACACAGATGATATTGTTCACTGTCGTTTTAGAAATTTAGTGTAACAAACCCGCCAAGTCCTTTGTTACTCGTTGCACCTTGATGCTTCTTTTTACTTTTTTAATAACTGTATCAAGGTGATTTTTCAGCAAGAGATCAAACTTGCTTAGGAGTAGCAAAATCTAAAGGAACTTTTCCATGGTCCAAATTTTTATCTTCTAAAGTATATGCTGCTTCAGCTGTTGCCCTATAGCTTAGACCTCTTTTTCCAATCAGCTTGATGGTGTCAATCACTCTCTCTAGGATGGCACGTTTTCTCTTCACTTCCTCCTTTCTGGCAGTTGTTTGTTTCTCAAAGAAATTACTAGATATGTCCATATTCTTTGAACTCATCAAAAAGGATTCAGAGCTATTATTGTGGAGGTTGCTTTTTCATGCTCTTCAATTCTCTGATACATATGTTTTTCATCAAACCAACCATCAATAAAAGCACTGATGTCTGTCTTTTTACTGAAAGCAAGACACACCATGCAGAAAAAACACCATGTCCATGTGAATAGGTCAACCAGTAACACTTCTTTCCATCCCTCCTCTCATATAACTTTTTCAAATTAAAAGAATGGAAATCTGGTTGACATGGATGAAACCAGAAGAATGAATCCAAATTTTCTGATTTTGGTCTGATAAACCACATTTTATCATCAACTGTGTCAGGTATGCCCTCATTAATGCTCACTACTTCTGGAATCTCTTCTGCTGCTAATGATTCATCCACAATTTCTTCTTCCAATTCTTTATCAGTTTCTAGCTCAATAGGAGGTCCAATACTGCGGTGAATATCTTTACCTGCATCAGTATCCATATCCACTTGTACAGTGCTAGGTATTGCTGTGCTACAGCTAGCACCACTGCCTTTAGGTAGAGATGCAGGTGGTAAGTCATGCTTTGTTGCCACTATCTTGTTTAATAAATTTTTATTAAAGGAAAATATAACAAAGGTATAATTACATCTCAAAATAGGTAACATTTTCATAATAACAATACCATAGATTACAGTACTCACAGATTTCAGCGAATATATGTAAGTTAGAAATACAATAAGTGTCTCTAGAAATATACAAAGAATCAACGTACTATCTAATTAGACAGAGGATACTTACTATGTGAGCACTATAATCCGAACGTATTTGAGAAAAAAAAAAGAAAAATGTTGCTTTGGTTTAATGAAAATACAGAATATGAAAGGATAGCGGGGTGAAAGTAGGGAAGAAGAGAAGATAAAGAAGAGAGAAGATGGGAAAAAGGAAAAGAAAGAGAAGTGTAAGAAGAAATGGTAAAAGGAAGGGAGAGGGGGGTGGTGGGTTGCCGGCATGCATAACCGCATATTGAAAAGGTGGGAGAGTTATCAGGAGTTAAATGTTAGATGGCTAAGTTTGATTGACAGGTTTTAAGGGGTTTGTGTAATAAGGTCTCTATATGAGGAGGTGGTTTGAATTTTTTTCCAAGGATCCCAGATTAGAGAATGTTTCTTGGAGGTCCCTCCAATATTGTGGGTGATACTCTCCATGAGGTGTACATTGTCAACCATTTGTAGCCAAACTTTTATAGAAGGGGATACTGGTTGGCCCCATAAAGTGGGAATTAAGGCCTTGGCAGTATTCAACAGATGAGGGATGATTGAGCGTTTGTACAACCTTATAGGAGTTTTTGTAACATTAAAAAGGATAGCCCAGGGGTCATTTGGTATATTGACATCAGCAATCTGGACAATCAGATCGCGAATGACATCCCAATATGGTCGAATAAGTGGACAAAACCACCATATGTGTGCATGAGTAGCTTTGTTCCCACAGTTCCTCCAGCACAATGGGGAACTGGCGGGAAACATTTGGAGCAATTTAACTGGGGTGTAATGCCACCTAGTGAGCAATTTATAGTTGACCTCTGACATTTTTGAGGCTATGGATGAAGTGTGGACTAATTGTAGGATCCTATACTTTTGGTTGTCAGTCAGAGAAAAATCGAAATCGATTTCCCATTTAGTCAGGAAAGGTGGGAAGTCGGGGTTTTGAAGAGCAATAAGGGCTTTATAAAATAAGGAAATACTATGTAAAGGGGGGTCTTTTGGATGAAATATTACTTCATATCGTTTATGTCGCTGGCACCCCTAAGTGGAGTAGGAAGAGAACTTACGAAGTGTTGTAGTTGGTGGTATCTCCATTTATCTAGAAACGTGGCAGGGTTAGGTGCGAGGATCGTATGTAATGGTTTAAGTATATTGCCATCTAGAGTATGATGTAGTAAGAGAGGCTCTTCTGACCTCCATGATTTAAAGCCTGGATCAAGAAGGCCTGGCAGAAAATATGTGTGGTTAAGGAGAGGTAACAGGGTGGAATCATATTTCCAGGAAATTTTTTTATGTATGGCGTCCCATACATCTAAAGAGGATATGGTAAGAGCCGAGGTAGTACGAGCAAGGTTCCTGTGAGAATGGGGTATCCAGGGAGCTATTGAGAGATCCACGCCACTTAGGAAATATTCAATTTGTAACAATAGCTTCGAGTTAAAAGCATATTTCCAATCAGCTAGTCTGGCCAATACAGTCGCTTGATAATATGCTTTAAAACTAGGAAGTGCCAGACCACCTGAGCATTTGGAACAAAACAATAACTCTCTGGATATTCTGGAGTGACTGTTCTTCCAAATAAAGCGGGAAACCATGGATTGTAGAATAGTAAAAAACCCCACTGGAACACACAATGGAAGCATTTGAAAGAGAAAGAGGATGCGAGGTAGTATGTTCATTTTAATTATATTTACTTTCCCTAACCATGTGTGGGACAGACTAGACCATTTTCGCAGGTCACCTCTAATCTTGTTTAGCAAGGGAATATAATTGTATCGAAAGAGGGATTGGAGATTAGAAGTAAGAGAAATACCTAGGTGTTTCATACATTTTGGTTCCCATTTAAAGGGAAAGAGGGGTTTGAGAGAGAGAGCCTCGGACTTAGGGATGTTAATGTTTAAAATTTCGTATTTGGATAAGTTTATTTTGAAGTTAGAAATTGAATGAAACGTGGAAAATGCAGACATCAAATTGGGAATCGAAATACGTGGCTGTTGAATTAAAAATAGTACATCATCTGCATAAGCTGTGTATTTATGGGATCTGTTGCCTATTTGTATACCTTTGATATTAACATTATTCCTAATTATAGCTAAGAAGGGTTCTAATGTAATAGCAAAGAGGAGAGGGGAGAGGGGGCAGCCCTGCCTAGTTCCATTATGTAAGACAAAGGAGTCACTTAACGTACCATTAATTCTAATTTGTGCTGAGGGATTAGAATAAAGGGATGAGATACGATGGAACATTTTAGGACCCAAACTGAAGTGTCATAAGGTCAGCTTAAGATACTCCCAGTCCACCCTATCAAA